>NC_134420.1:8897822-9190322 GCF_030867145.1 Opisthocomus hoazin
TTGGAAAAATACTTATTCACATCATCACAGTGTTGTTTTCTAGATAGAAATATATGAGCGTAGCTTCATTTAACATACAATACAGACCTCCAAGTGAATTTATCTGAATGTATTTTCACCTGTATGTCATATGTAAAACCATTTAACTGCATAAATAATTTCATGAAATAGAAAAAAGTTTTCAATTCTGAACTGTCTATTGTCATTACTGCACTACATTGCAGAGCTATGCTAAGATTTAGAATTTATATTGTGAACTTCAGAGATTAAACCATTCTGCCTATGACTTAAACCATCTTTCCATTGACGTTGCATTTCACCTCACCCTGTCTCCCATATTCCTAACCCTCTGTCCCAAGTGGTTACTCCCCAGACCCTCTGTATTCCAGCTGGACTATACCCTCCTTCTCATGTAGGATGCCTGCTCTCCAACAAAGGGATTAGTGAAATACAGTTTCTTTGCTCTCACTTCTGACACCCTGGCACTGCAGCAACTTCTGGCAAGCCGTGCAACCACAGGAAAAGTCTTAGATACTGGCTCGTGCATGCTGCCTGAGCTCTGTGCTAGACACTGCCTGGTACTGAGCTATGTGGCTGAGCCAGGTGTACAAGAATTTTAATAACCGAGAACCCTAGTTTTATGTGACGCACCCCAAAAAACTCTCCAAATATCTTACTGCTGGGATTATATGGAATAACAATGTAAACACGATGTCAAGAAACTATTGTCCACATAAACAGAAACATAAAGAACATGAACCGTTTCGTTGATTGCCTTTCTTCTAAAAAATGAGAGAGACCATCTTTGCAATCCACCAGGGTTTAACATGATTATACACTCTTGGACAAGGTGCCATATAAAACACATTTTGAGCAGAACTACATCAGGAAAAACAGAAGTAACCTGATAGAAATTATTGTCATTACATTGGTATAAAGTAAGTGCCTCAGACGTGAAAGCTCAGGTGTATTGTCAATTGTCTGAACAGCATACAAGCATAAGCTATGAAATAAAAGGATGATTGATTTAAAAGGGTGCAAAAGCATTCATGAAAGACAGGAAAACTGAAACTGAGGGCCCATGATTTTATGCATCTTTTATGAAGAGACTAAAGCAGAAATGTTTCATGAAATAGATGTGTTTTTAAAAAGGGTGTGAAGAAGAGAAAAAGATGGCTACTAAACAAAAAAGCTGTATTGTTCAAATATGTATGACCATTGTCAGGATTTTTCATAACCGAGCAAAGTATTTGCCAAGGCAACTGGCTGGTGAAGGCAGAAGTGAAAATAGCACAGTTGCAACTGCCATAGTGTACCGATATGAGAGGCCAGGTTTGTAGAGAAAGCCAATACCTTTCACGAGGCCACATGATATAACAGGAATAAATGAACAAGCATTAACTTAGAATAAACTAGTCTACGCTCATGTAATGTGGGATATTTTGTTTAACTTATGGTGAATAAAAAGCTCTACTTTCTGTAAGTTAATGCTATTTCTCCAGCCCTTAGGTTTAGCCTAAAAGATATTTCTCTGTTTTCTCTATTGTCATCTTGAATGACTTCATGCAAGTGCATCATCTCTTTCTTGCTTACTTCAAGGTTTGGGAGTTTTTTGCATTTCTGACTTTTTTTTTAAATACTTAAAAAATAGCCATCCCACAATACACTGGACACAAAAGACCTTAGGTATTATCTGGTTTACGTACACATTCCACCATGTAAAGAAGCGAGGGAGGAAGGTAGTTAATGCTGGTAGTTAACGTAATCACCAGGTATTCTGCAATTGTGAAGAGATTTGTAACTCTCTCCAGTTTTAAAGTTCTCTGTATTCTTGCTTCCATTTTTTCTCTCCCAGCACCACCTTTAATAACAGATTAGAACACAATTTTGTGTTTGCATTAATTACATTTAGTGACACTGAAAACTTGGGTTTATCATAGCCAAATCTCATCTTTGAACAGAATATCCGAGCGTATGAATACTTTTCACAGGTAAAATAGAGCGCCCTTAGACACACTTTTTCATCTACAGTATTTATATGACCTCTGACTCAAAAATAAGATGTTCTGGGTTGGACTCTAGGCTCAACTGGGCCGGGTAAAGCTTTTTATAGAAAGAGTTCTGAACCCTGCATATGAATTTTTATAAATAAATATAAAAGGTAGACGATTTCAGACAACAGTTAATGAGGTATATAACTCAGTCAAACAGAGTGGTAGACAATCCATATGTCTGCCAACTGCAGAACTATTGCCGAGTTCTCAGTTCTGAAAACTAAGCTCAAGATTGGGCTGATTTAGATTATCCTCTCATTAACCTGCACTAGAACCCTTCCTCTCTAGGAATCTAATTTGAGTTTGAGTTTCTAAGTGTAAGCGGCATTCAAAATTACTTATGGTCAGTATCCTCAGTGCAGCTTTCCTTTTACTGTCCCTAACAAACTCTCGAACTGTCCCTGGTAATCAAATTGGAATGGTCTTTATTATGAGATGCGATGATCTGTCTATCCAGGCCCTCATATATTTCAATGACTTGGTCTCGTTGGTTGTCTTTTTATTCATTGCTAATCGTGGCAAAGTCTCGATCAAGTGGTTTCATGACCACCAACAGGAAGTGTTTCTTAATACCTTCATGAATTATACCTTCTTCTGAAAACTATTTTGGCTGTAGTTCATATATTCAACTAAATGTTATGGGATGCTAAGTTACACATACACCCTCCCAGCAGCAGAAGACTGGCCTATAGTTAAGTCTGTGACCCAGGTGATGGAGATCTAAGTCCAATTAATATTTAGTTACAGACACTCTGTATGAACTTTCAGAAGTCTTCCTCCAGTCTCCCTTTTTTCACAGGAACTGCAAATAATTTACTTTTAACAGAATGCAGGAATAATTGCAGTGACACTACTCTGTTGTTTGAATATAAATGAAGATAAATATGCAAGTGTCACAGACAGTCAAATGGACAGGTGGGATCTGGGATACTAGACATTGAAACAAACTTTTCCACTCAAGTGATCCAGTCGGTGTCCCGTGGCAGGTCCTTGGCCCTTCAAATAAAGACCACTCATGGTACAAGAAATCTCAGTTCTGACGCTTTTTATCAAATAATCTCTGCCTGACATGGTTGTAGACATAGTATTCAACTTTATGTTGACATATTATAAGGGCTATCATAATAATAATTAAAAAAAAGAATAGTGGGAAAATCCTTGCCTACTTCCAAATACTAATTTTTGGTATCCATATTTGATTAATTTCTGTAGCAAGCAAAAACATGGAAACTGTAGATATGGCAATTTCCAGTGGTATAAAAATTTCATTTATAAATTTTCAGATTTTATTAATTGACTTACTGTACATCCTAACTATCTCCATTTCTTTCTTATGCAAAAGATAAACACTATGACTCTATGACTATGGCCTCTCAGATCACTCCTTGCAAGCATTATTAATCCCAAAGAAACACTGGGTTTGGGTGGTATTTTATTTTATCATTTTCACAAGAATCAACATTCTTCCTCCAGAGTCTACTTTCAAAATCTCTTTCACAACTTCATGAGCATGCAAACTCAGATCTATTCTCTGGACTAATCATGACCTGTCACATCTAGGAGCACAAAGCAGATACCTGATAGTTAAGAATTTGTAAGAGCTGCTTTTAACACATAGATTTAACTGATAACTTTGAGGTTACAAAGTCATAAACAGTGTAACATATGTACTAGATCTACTGGCCCAATGCACAGGATGCTCTATGAATGGCAGAATGTTCAATACACAAATTACAAGACCTGAATAATAGATAGGATGGGTATGTAGGACAAGTAAGGAAATAAAAGAAATTTGGTAGTAGGAAAAAAGAACAGAGGGAAAGGATTAAGGAATGTAGAATAAGCAAAGGAAACAATGACAAACTCTTAGAGACAAAATTGGAATAGATCACAACAAAAGAAAGTAGAGTAGAAATTGAGTGACACTAAGTATTTTGGAAACGGGAGGGAGAGAAAAGACAGGAAAGCAAGACAAATAAGGCCTAGATGTTAACAATATAAGAAAAAAAAAAAAACATTTAAAAGGCTCAAAGAGGCCAGTGGTTGGACAGTCAATCAAGCACTCAGCTGGAAGGAGCCAATAAACTTTAGTCATCTCACAAAATACAGATGCCATCCAGAATATTTGAGATAGATAGAAGCTAATTAATGTCATGTCATCCTTGACACAAACCATACAGCTTCCTTGCAAAGCAGAAGAACTGAAAAGTTCTGGTTTGACTGGAATTAAAGAGTAGGGCTGGAATAAATATTTGTCAGAGGTAAATGACAGTACAGTCTGTACATGAAGAATATCTGATTTTATCATCATAATACTGCTAGCCTTTAGCAATATCTTTAATTACTTTGAAAGACTTATTAATAAGTAAGGCTCCCAAGGATCATCTTTCTTACTCTAACTATTCAGTATGTCATTAATTTATTTGGATTTGGACACCTCTATGGTTTTACTGTAAAAAGAGGTTTTAACTCTGACTTCTGGCTAAAAGTAAATTAATATAGAATCCTCTCGAGAATGCAAAATTCTGCATGCTCTCAGACCTCCCCAAAGTATAATTCAGCTTTTCTCTCAAGCATTGTGTCTGAACACTTCTACTTGCATGGCAAAGTTTCAGAAGTCAAAGCATTTGATGACTAGACAAATATCAGAAATCAATGTCTTAAAAAACATGTATTTTAATCTCCTATTAGTGCTATAATTCATTCTCTGTTCAGTTCCATTTTAAACAGGATGCTTCTCAAAAAGCAGAAATAAAACAAGTTTGTATCCCTTGGCTCTCGTCAGCAAAGGAGAATTTACATCAGAAATACCTTGAATATTTGCCTTAAATCCACCTTCATTACTTCAGGCTTTTTTGAGTCTTTACTGCTTTTAGCATATCTTATCTTTATATAGACCATAGAGGGGAAAAAAGACATTCCCAGACAGAAAAAGTGTAATTTATTTTTGTATATATAAATATATATAATTTGGATCTGGATGGTAACATACATATGGTGAATCATGCTGAGGATGGACTTTCATTTGTACATATGTATATATGCATATACATATATATACGTATATGTATAAACACAAAACTGTCTGCATAATTCAGGAAAGCTGAAATATGGAGCATCTTTAAGGAAGCCTAAATAGATGAACCTCTTCACATCTTTAAAAGACCATGGAGTTAAGTACAAAACACACTTGTCCTGACTTACCAACAAAACGGGTATCCAAACAGCTATTTTGCGTTGCACTGGAAACTCCTTATGTTCTGTGCTTCCTTATCATTACTTTAAAGTCATTTCTGTTCGTCCATGTTCAGAGCTTCTAGATACTACAGAACTAACTACAATAAAGTTAATTAAATTTGGGATTTATAAGTTATTTTCAGGAGCTATTTATTTACCATTGTGTCAAAATAAAAACAAAACAAAACAAATCTTAGGTTTTATCACTTCATGCTTTTTTAAATCTTTGAATGACATAAAATCTGAATGAATTAAAATTAAAACAAAACTTTGTCTACAACCAAATAACCAAAAACCTAGAGTTAGAAAAATGGAACACTTGTACATTAAACTAACTTGTTCTGCTATTAGTTTAGGTGAGATGATGATCAAGAGTGTGTTAATTAAACCTCTTTAAAACATAGTTCTACTTGCTTGTTAATTTACTCTTATTTATTCTTCAACTCTATAAAAATACACACATGCACAGTTTGAAAACAGTTCCTCTCTCAAATAAAAATATAAAATAAATATAATTTTTTTAGCAGTTGCTGTAGAATTTCTCTTACCAGGCAAAAGCAAAGAATGATCGATCAAACCCTCTGCCTCAACACACCACTTTCAGTGTAATGCATATGGACGTTGAAAAGCCAGTGTATCTGGTTAGTTATAACACTTTCATTTCCAGCTTCTCACAGACTTTGTTTTCTCTGTAAGACAGTAATTTTATGTTTCCAGTCAAATCACCCAAGAGCATTACTTGTTTGCAGCTGCTATTTCAGTGTTAAATGCTTGCGATGCTAAAAGTGGGCATGTTTGTGTAAATACTCTTGAAAAGTGAGGAAACCGCAGATAAATGAAAGCAGATGAATGATAACAGCAGGGATAGAAGAAGAAAAAGCCATTAGTGAATTCATTAATTTTTACCTTTGGCATTTAGTGCTTCTGATTAATGGCATTGCTGTAGACTGCGATTTTCCTCTCAAGTATTAACATGTAAAATATGTGGCATATAAGAATAAAGTGTTATTACCATTTGTGTGTATCCAAAATCGCTAAGATACCAGGGATGAAGTCAAGATGCAGACAAATAACATAGTTGATTTTTTGCACACATTTCATCACTTGCAAATATAAAGTTTAAATGTGCATTTAGAAACAAAAAATGTCTTGTTTCACTTCACCTGTATGTATTTCACAAGTTAAAAATCGTAGGTGGCAAGTTCTGTGACAGCCCATGGGTGCTGCGGAAAAACAGCCTGTCAATTATCACAGCAGCCTGCAGTGGGAGGGAGATGTCCTGTATCCAGTTCCGGGCTCCTTAGTACCAGAGAGCCACAGACACACTGGAAAGAGTTCAGCAAAGGCCCACAAAGATTATTAAGGAACTGGAACATCTCACATATGAGGAAAGGTTGAGAGAGCTGGGACTGTTTAGCCTAGGGAAGACAAGGCTTGGGGGGAGCTTATTAATGTATATAAATAGTGGAAGGGAGGGTGCAAAGAGGACAGAGCCATGCTCTTTTCAATGGTGTAAGTGACAGGACTAGAGGCAATGGGCACACAATGAAACACAGCAGGTGCTACCTGAACATCACAAAATACTTTTTCACTGTGAGGGTGACTGAGCGCTGGCAAAGGGTGCCCAGGGAGGTTGTGGAATCTCCATCCCTGGAGTTATCCAAACACATCCAAACACATCCTGCTCAGGCAGGAATTTGGATAAAATTTCTGGTACAAAGTGTAGTTCTTGCTTCTATACTCAGAAGGTATAAAACACCTTCACTACACATTTGCTCTTTCTGTTTATAGCTCAGCCAGATTCTCAGTTCAAAGCTGCTGTTTTCCATTATGTTTAACTAAGAGGTCACCAGTCTCTCTGCTCTTCTTCCATCTATAACTACTTGCCAAACCCTTCCTCCTATTTGTCTCCTATATGTGTGCTCTCTACTTCCTTACTCTTTTTCAGATCTGATTTTTTCAACTGAAAAAATAAAATAATATAATCTTCTCCCATTATTTTGTTCTCCTGCAACCTATCAACATCTCCTGCATTTCTGAGGTTGAATTTTCAGATCAGTCTCTGACCTAATCTTCCCAAACTTAAGTTACTAGTTTTCCTGTCTGTTTATACTTCACCTTTTTGTCTAACAATATTTTAATTCTCTTGTTATAAAGAACCTAACACTGGCATAATCCATTCTTTCCTGGTATTCCTCACCTTCATACTCTTTAAAGTCATTATCTGAAATGCCTATTCTTTTTCATTATAGACTCTCCCCTCTCATTTCATGAGATATAGGGCACTGCAAAATGTTACCCTGGTCTACAAAAACCTTTTCTTGACTACTTCTCAATCCCACTATTCTATTTTCATCCTCGTTCCTCTGCTGATTGATTTTAGTCATTAAAATCTTCCTCAAAATCCTGTATTCAGCCACTTCAGATTCCTCAACCAAAATGACCAACTCCTTCCAGCCTGACTGGAGAGTGGAATCTATTCTTTCTTCCGTAGATCAACGGTAAGACTCTTAAGCCACTCTGCCATTGCCCCCTAACACTGTACTTTTCTCTGTCTTTGCTCAAATGCATAAGAAAATACTAGCTTTTTTTTGGTAGTTTACTTAACTTTCCCATCTCTAACAAGGCCAACTTGCTATATCTACTATTATGTTTATATCTGATATAAAGGTATAACATCATATTATATAAAGTATTGATATTAACTAACACTTTAAACTGCTTCAAAGATCCTGTTTCCTCACTTTGAGGATACCTTTTTTCTCCCTTTTCTTTCTTACCAAATTTGTCTTCTTTCTACACCTAAATGAAAAGTTTTGTTTGCATGCTTCACAGATTTGCTGGATCAATGCCATAATTAAAGGAAGGCTAAGAAACAGGATAAAGAACTGTGGTAAAAAAACCCTGTAATGTGCCTACATCACACCACAGTGAAGAATGACAAATACAGGCCTGCAAACCTGTCTATTCCTGAAATGACTGCTTAAACTTAGGATGCCAATACAGTAATGAAATACAGTAGCAGAAAGGAGTCCAGCCATTTCAGTGTCCTATACTAACGCACTGAAAAATAATTCTTTTTTGTTGTGAGATTATCATTCTGAAAGTAAAATATTCAGTGCTAGTATGACTAAAAACAACAAACAACCAAACATAAATTATGCATAGCGTTAACCACTAATCTTACAAATATGAGTATTTTTTTTAACAAGGCAAACTATATATCATGTGGATAAATCTAGTTACCAGCAGCCTTTTCCTTGAACATGAATCATTAATCATATAAATTAAAGGAATACCTTCACAGAATAGATTCTTCTCAGAAAATAATTACATATTTGTAATGTAAAATTTCTTCAATCGCAAGTTGGGATAATGCAATCCTTTTTACCTTTTAGGGTAAGACACTATAGAAAAGTTTGCAAATAGTGGCAAAAAGGGAAATCAGATGACTAATAGCCCATGTACTTTTCTCTCCAACTTCAGTAAATACTTTCTCTTTTCAGCATGCCTGGAACTTAACAGAAATATAGGCAGGGTACAGAGAATGTCACATGGCAGATACTAATTGTTACGATTAAGGTCTAACAAGCATGCTTCCCTGCTGTTCTGAGAATGTCTCTGACTTTTGATCCTGACATCTGTGTCTTACAAGAATTTCACTCGGCTCTGACATTCCTTCTGATGTTGATCCAGGAATTAATGGATTGTGAAAAAGCTGGCAGGATATCATTTAAAAAATAGAATTCTTGGTGTACAACTGATGAAAAGGTATCAGAATTCACATACTTTGTGTCTGATACCAATACACTGTGTCTATATGCATGCATTTGGTATGAAGCAGTACCTCAAAACAGAGGACAGAAAATAAGATTTAGAAGGAAGCAAGAGCTTCATGTTATACTCATTTACAGTATTGCTATTGTACACCTTCAGCACATTACAAGATGAAAATTACCAATGATTTAGACAAATTCTGTGTAATAGAGATTCAATTGTTTAAAATCCCTACCAGCAAAATATATTATGAATAATTCTGATATTTCATAAGAACTCTTTCAGAGAACAGCATTAAAGAAATCAATATAAATTATGAAAGAAGTCTCGGCAGAGCCAGCCATAAGCATGCTTACAGCGTGACATATGTTGTGTGGTCACCATCGTACCATTTCAGTTTGGACATGTATTTAAGCTGGTTTGTGCTACAGGGGTTTCAGGTTTAAAGGATCTATGAGGAAAAAAAACCCAGAAACTTTAAAACATTTAATACCAAAAGTTAAACTGAGATTTTTTCTAGATGTGTTTAAGATGGAAGAATTACATACAGAATTGAGATTTTACACATCAGAGAATATTGCCTTGTATTTCATGGTTCTGGATAATTACTAGATGCCAGTGGATAACTTAAACATAGCTTAGAGTCACTGACATCAATGTGTGACAGGCAGCATTACAGAACATATTTAGTAATTTTAAATGAAAAAGTAGAATGATGTTTGAAAAAAAGATATAAAAATAAAATTCACAATTATCACAACAGCAAAGAAGCAGTGCCCTCTTTCAAATAAAGCCAAAAACGGTTTTTAGTATTAAATAAAAAGAATTGGAAGGAACCATGAAAGTCCGGATTCAACAAGTTAAAAAAAAACAAAATTCAATTGTCAACTACTGTCCATTGTAACTAGTTAAAAAATTGTGACTATATGGTTTAACCATCCCCTCAAGCAAGTCATACAAATTTCAAGTCAAACACTGACATCATTATTTATTCAGAGAAGTTTCTGGCATTTGCATCTATATTTCAGTGGTTTAGATGTTTTAACAAAATTTCTTAACACTCCAAGGCATAGGATATTTTGACACAAGTCCAGATCCAAATGTTATTAATAAATAAATGTAATTAATAAAATTAAGAGTACAGACCACCTACAGTTATTTAGCCACTCATGGCCAGTATGTAAACATTGGAAGTACTTGTTTTAGGGGACAGGAAATTATCCAAAATAAGTAAGCTATAATCAGAGTCAATTTATGAGAAGCCAATTTATATCTCATATATTAGAAATCAATATGTGAAAAAAGCTTAGTGACTTGCAAGTCGTGTGCCTCTTACCAGGGCTTATTACAACTCTGTTGTTGTTCAGCTGCATACAATTTACAAAATTCTAACAAGAATACCAGAATTCTAACAAGATGCAAATAAGCATCTTGGACATTTATAACATTAATAGTACATGTAGGGAATCCGTTAATATTTTGCTTAAACTATATTATTAAGAACATCATGTGATTACTGTTTTGTTTTAAGGGAAACATACATGCCCTTAAACACTAATAATTTCATTATTTTTGATGCTATTTAAATTTACTGTTCTACTTTTACTTAAGTGTTTTAGAATTCATTTAAGATAAAAGAGTAAATAGCACACAGATGAGGAAATTATACAATGAAGAGGCAGAAAAGTAAAATGAATAGTTAAAGAGAAAAGGCTGGATCACATTTAATATGGGGAAAAACAAAAGGCAAAGCTTGTAAAATCTGGAAAAGTAAGGTAGGGGTGTGAAAGTGTGATGTGTGACAGGTGGGGTAAAATGAGACAGTTGGGAGGAAAGAAATAAAAATGAAGAGCACAAATTAGACAAGACATTCATTTTAAGCCCTTAACAGGCTGGATCTCATCGTTGTCATCAGACAGGAAATGTCAGAGCTGGCACATTTTTTTTTTTATGCTTTTTACTTGTTTTAAAAAAAGTCTGTGTCTTACAATACATAAAAAGTCTATTTGCTTTAAAGAAAAACACATCTCAATTTGTTCCCATTTTTTCTCCTACTCAACATTTAACAAACTTCAATTCTATTATATTGGAAACTACAATAATTATAAGGTTTAATACTTCCATTACATTTTGAGTTATTTTATTGAATACCTGAATAGGACTTGAATTCTTTAAAAATAACTAAACTTTGCACTTACAGCTACAGGTGGATGTCTGGAGGAGGTGAGTATTGCATAAGAAAACATGTAGTAAGTCCTATCTCACAAATACAAACAAATCCTCAATGTAAAGTTCAGAATTCTTGAAGGAATGTAGATATTCTTTCCAAGATAAATGAACAAAATAATTACATCAAAACCAAGTTTCCACATTTACTTTCCAATTAATGGAAAGAACTTAAAGGTACATAGTTTTTTAATATAGGCTTTATTAAATTTCTGTAAAGGATATTTGGGATCTGAAAATAATGGCACTGAATATAATATGTTACCAGTCTTCTCTCAATAGGACCATTTCATTAGTCTGTGTTGTTCTGTCAAATAAAAAAAATGAATCCCGGTATTCTGGAACCTGGCAGAAAAGGCAACTGCAGTAATTACAATGCACATATCTACACTTTGTTATCATATTTCTTCTACATAATATCAAAGTTAAATTCAAATGCAGGTGAATACTGCCAGCAGGAAAGTGTATATAGTAACTGTAATTCTTGTTAATTCTGTATTTTTAGAATAAGCCCTCCTTTATTTTTAACTGAAATGATCTTTTGAACTTTTTATTTAAAAATTTTTATCTTGGAGTTATATATAAAAACAAAGTGTTTCCATACTGAGGGAATGGACTTCTACCTCCTGTACAGTTTAGATCTTTATACTCTATGTAAGACATCCTACAGTCTCAATTCTTCCATCAATTTTATACATAAAGTAACAATTAAGCAATAGTGTCTAGTATAGTTAGAAAAATTACGAAAATACTCCACTGGAAAAAATGCATATTTTCTTATCATTTATAATTCTCATTATCATCTTTATATGCTCTTCGTGAAAGCCACATGCATGGAAAGTGGAAGCAAAGATTTTGGATTTTACAGATGGAGGTAAATGATGACAGAAGAGCAAGGCAGTGAAGGATCAGATAGGGATTTGGAACAGACACGATGTGTTAAACTAACAGTACACCTACAGCTATTTTCAACAGTGAATGGATGTTTAAGAAAAAGAGACAGAATCAAACAGATCAGGTACAGAGTGATGCCATCCAATCTCTGATAGAGAGGGTTTTCCAAATCCAAGGGTTTAGACCATCAAGTTTAAAAGCGATCAGTAGACCTATTCATCATGAATGTTTCTAATTTCTATTCTCCTCTACTTGTAGTTTAAATAAATGTATTGTCAATCAAACGTCTTTACTCAAGGCCATTTCCACGTTCTATGAGAAAGTTGAGCAAATAAAGACTCAACAAGCTTTATCAAGCTTCATTCTACTTCCATGAAAGAACTGATACCATTGTTCTGCAAATCTTTTCATGTGTGCTTATCTTGAAAGGTTCTAAACATTGCCAGAAAGTTCAGTTATTAAACTTTCCTTGGAAGCATATTGGGTTAATAGATTGCATTCACAGAAAAAGTGACACAAATAAGCAAATCTATTATACTTTGAACCTTTTACTCTCATATTACACCAAAAAAGGCAATAGAACTTAAATAAAGCAAATATTGAGCCCTCTGCAGTACTATCATTCTGGATTATACAATTTCTATAGATACACACATATTATCTCATTTCGCTTTTCTCTAAAAAATAATTAAAATAGCCACTGTGTTATACTAGATTTCATAATCTTAATTCATTATACACTCCATTCTGTTATATCTCAACACGTTTCCATTTTTATTTACCTCTCTTCAGACTACGCAAGGTAGACACGCGCTATTATTCTCATTTAGCAGGAAGAGTACTATGGCTCACCCAAGGTCAAAAAGGAAGCTCGCATCATGAGATCAACTAATTCCACTCCATTTTCCCAAATCATAAGCTGAAGGCCTTAACATTAAAATGTATTCTTGGGCACCTTCATTTAAAAATCTTTAAATACTATCACCATTGTGATGCCTTAATTATACCCTTTGCTACAGTCATCCTCTTCTTTCCTCCCTACACCTGCCTCACTTTGCCTTGCATGTAAGATCCTTTCACAACTCAGCAGTACCCTCCGCAGCCAGCAAAAGGTGTTCAAGAATTATCACAAACAGAAATGCAAGAATTTATGTACTTTATCCACTACTCTCTGCTGCCAACTCTTTGCTCCCTGTTGACAGAAAACTAACAGGCAAAGTGCTGTTTTCTGCAAAGTTTAGTCCTCCATCTTGCAAGCATCTGGCCTGAGGAGGGCTGGAGGATCTGCTGTATTCTGGCTGATTGAGGCACAAATAAGGTTATTTTTACAGGTGCAACTTACAGATCAGCTATGTCTTAGTCTACAAAATTACAAGGTAAAAGGTGTTCTAGAGCCTCTTTCTTAAGATGTCAGGTAACAAAACCACCAAGGATTTTCAGTACTTAGCGAAACGAATTTATATATTTTAGAAAGATATCAAAACTGAATGAAATTTTTTGACTGATAAATGAAGAACATATTTTGATAAGTTTTTCCAAAGTTTAATTATCTGTGCAGTTAAAAATGGGCTCTTATTCTCCATTTGACTTTACCTGGCTTCATCATGCATTTTTATGCCTTTGCCTGCTACATTACAGAATATTCCACTCTGAGATACTTTATGTTTGAAAATATTCAGGTATTTTTGATTTTTGTTTTTTAATGGTGCGCTAACTGAAACTCTCCTGGCATTTTTGAAAAAACAAAAAACCAAAAACCAAACAAAAACCAAAACCAAACTGAGGTCAGATCTGCAGAACAGGGCCTTCGAACTGCTGAATACACATAAAAAGCAACGGACTTTGAAGACCTTCAACACATATACAAATCAAGTCTGTTTAAAAAATGGAGATAGCTGACACCACAAAATCTATGTGAAACATCTAGAATGCCATAGCCAAAGATACTGCAGGACTCTCAACTGCGAAGCAGTAGCTACAAGATGCAGTCTCTGTTGGTAGAGCAAACACTCAGGTCCATGAGCCTCATATTAACTGAAAACTAGGAAATTCTTGCATCTGGGTCAGACAGTAAAATAGTGGAAGAATCACCTCTAATCACAGTAATCAAAACAACAGTTTTTGTTTCAAGTCCAGCTCTACAATGCCTTGCGGTTTTAGTATATTATCTGGAGTCATCGCATGGGACCCTTTGAAAGGAAAATGTTAGACCTACAGTACAAACAGCTGGGATGCCTGTGACGGGCCAAGTCTCTGTGGTAAAAACATCTGACAAAGCAATTGGTTTCCTTTATCTGTAAGAGGCTGGAGTATGTTTGCTTACATTTATTACTAAAGTGCAAGGGTGCTCCTACCTGCTCTTTGACCAATACTAACTCCTTCTGTTGCCTACTGTAGAGTGACAGTCCAAGAAGCACGTGGAGGATATGCTCCAAAAGTGAGATACTGTAATCATTACTGTTTCTAGAGCTGTTTGCTCAGCATCACATGACCAAAAATATAAACACTTTTCCACATATTTTTTCTTTCTGGTCTGGTATCTCCAACGTTATATCTACATGATCCAGACAAACGGGGTCTTAGTGTAAATACCTGGTAAGGGTGTCCTGTAGCTAGGTCATTTACTGTCCCCTGTGTGTGCAGTCCTCTGTGCTTTAAGCAGCAAAGAAGAATAAAGTGCAGGGAGTTCTAAAACCCATGTTGCAGTGGTCTCTAGAGAACCGCTGCCAGCTGGCATAGGTTAAAGCAACGCAGAGGCCTGGGGCTACATGGAAAATCAAAGACCTATAACCACCTCCCTGACAGCCCCACAGTGTAAACTAGATACACGGAAGAATACAGGTCTTTGTGTACATGAGGAAGAAGATCAGTACTTATTTATCTAATTTGCTGAACGATTTTCTCTGTCAATACATTGAACAAGGTAAAAGCCAAAGGAAAAGATGAAAATGGTATAATATTTAGGTATTTGACTGAGATCTACGAGATGATCTGATGCTTGCAAAAAAAAGCAGCTCAGATAGGCTTTTAAAACTTTGTTTCTAGGCAGATTTGTATGATGCAGAGAATCTAGTGGATTGAGTGATTCCTAGCCAGGCACACAATAATGATTTACTTTGCCTGGAGACAGAATGGAGTAGAGCATTTCTAACTAACTTCACCATCATTTGTTACCCAGCATTTATTGCCTTCACAGAGAGTGCAAATGCTCAGTGCTTTATAATTAATACTACTTGGCCTTGAATTAACAAAGTAAGGATCTGAACTACCCACAGCATCTTACAAAACCAACGCATATGATTAGATCTGGAAACTTGCAGAAGACACTAAGTGTCTTTTCTCAGACATTCTGAGTAGAAGCCAAGATAAAGATTATAAAGTTAAGCCAGGACAAGAAACAGATGGACCCGTATTCACTGGCTATGATCATTCCATTGAAGGATCAGCTGTTACCATGCCATGCTCCTGAATAACAGAGCGCTACTACCTTTCAGTGTGCCTCCTTGTCAGATGTTTAGTGCTCCAGTGAAAAACCTCATTCTCTCCATTTCTTCTACACAGTCATGTTTATGGGACTGTCATCTATAAATACATTTGATTCCTCTACACCATTCCATCATTCTGTTGCTGTGGTAAGACTGAGGATGTGCAAGCTGTGTCATGTTCAGGTATGCCCTTCGCCTTTTTCAGTTAGTGTTGGTTGATCATGAGAAATAGAGACCATGAGTACCTGCACTCTTAGCTGTGGCTGAGAAGCATTTAACAGAGCTTTGAGGAATATAGCAGCCACATGCAATGCATGTGAGGTAGCTAATTCTGCTGGTCTGCTCAGTTATGTTAGTGTAATGCAATGGCAATTCTTTACTTTTCTGTCTATAGACTGCTGCAGGGTCATCACGACTACCAAAAAGAATATGGTCTCTGCCTCCCATAGCTCCCTCTGGTTAGTCTGAGTTTAACAAGCAGCACTTAAGTACAACCAGAATTTAATGTCTGTGTGAAAATAGTTTGCATATTAAGAAACCAAATGAATACATTTAAATTATTTTCAAAACTGGGAAGAAAAAGACTAAAAGATCTTTACAAAAAACTGCTGTCAAATGTAGTTAGAATGTATTTAACAATAACTGCATACACGAATAAAACATTACGAAAAAATCCACTGACATCCTTATTAATATCAAAATATCATAATTTGGAATTAAATTTAAGACTTAAGTTACTTTACTTGCTCTAATGAATAACACAATACATGCCAACAAGATTATTGGAATGACCACATCATTGAAGGGTTAATGGCTCCAGTTATGGTAGAAATTTAAATATCATGGGGAGGCACCTCCTGACCCAGCCATCACTGAGAATTATGCAGATTCAAATGGGAAGCCACACAGGCTTTGATTTCCCCCAAGGATTGATGAACAAGTACAAAATAATAGAAAGTGACAGGAAGCAGATGACTGAGGTCTAATTTAATGTCATTCTAAAAGACAATATACCTTAAATTTGCCCTAGGAAAATTATGGGTTACAAACAAGAGAACAGAAACATGCACTTTTTCATTTTAGTTCACTAATTTAAAAAGTAATCCTTTGAACAAATGAACAGTGAAACAATTGTCATTTGGCAATGAAAAATTGCCAAACTTAAGTAGGCGTACTTTGTTTGCATAATTTGCAATTTATTGGAAAAGGCTGTAATCTTAAGAGGGAAACCCTATTAAACAAAATAATTAAATGATCTGAAGGATTTTATGCAAATTTGAGACTGTTATGAAGACAAAGAATAAATAGTTCTTAAATAGTATGATAAAGCGCAGTGACGATATGCTCAGGAAAAATTTGCCATTTTAGTAAAGGATTAGCCACACATGCACTTCTTTAGAAATAAAAAAAATCTATGCTGAAAAGATTTTTCTAAGAATAAAGCTAGAAAACTTTACAACTTTTAATTAGTAAAGATCAGAAATAGTCTTCTACATGCCAAAGTTAAGCATAAACCATACTTCAATCCAAATCTCCCAGACTTCAGTAGATACTGTACAGGATACGTATTTACATCATTTCACATTACAGAAGTTATAAATATCAACATTTGGATAATCTGAAACAATTCCATTTAATACCATAAACATTTGAGACATCTATGTATAGAAACTAAACTTGAAATTTTTTTACTTCAGAAATTGTGTTATTTATCCTGCATAATTATTTTTTGTTTATCAATGAATAGAGATATCCCAGATCTGGTAGCTGCTCAATAATTGCCTTAAATTCATGACTGATTTTTTTCTCAGCTAGTATTTAGACACAGGAAATTACTTTTGATAAACGATCACTCAAAATAGATTTATATAGCATCAAATTAAAAATCTAACAGAGATAAGGCTTTGGAAAGGCTTACTGTAACACATTACAGCATTGTCAGAAAAGATATGATTTTCTCTAAAAATTGTAGGTTTCTTAATTCATTCTTCAAAAGTGGCAAATAGCTGCTTTTAAAACGTGTACAAATACCCAGTCTCACAAAGCAGGATCACAGATTCGCTATTCTGATCAACACAGGAAAAAGAAAAATGCATTGTGCAAGTGCTCCATGTGCAACTTAATCACATGGTAGACCTGGAGGCATCTCAACAGTGCTAACAGAACTGCCTCAGGAATCTACAGAGCAGCCAGATGCCAGCCCTGGATAAATATGTAATATTGCATGATATCTGCATCCTGTGACTGGCATTGAATGAGAAGCCATAAGACTGGTCCAATGTTTAGGGCCGAACAGAAGCCTGATACTTGCATATATTTTCATTATGTGTAGTGTGATTTTTCCTTTCAGGATAAATTAAACAATGCTGATAAAAAGTGTGTACCCCCAAAAGTTTTCTGAGAAAGAGCTATGTATAACCCTATCCAGGCAGAAAACATATATTGCAAAATTCAACTATATTAAGTTAACAGTAAACCAAACATGGCAAATAAACTAGTGACCATACCAAAATATTTGTATGTTTCAAATTGTGTGTGAAAAGAAGAAACTTTTTAAAAATTTCTCCCTTTAGAAGAATTCTGCACATATTATACAAACTAAGCAGAGTAATAGTATGTATCTGTAAGATCAACAGAAGTAATTCTTCCCTAAAAATCTGTGTTTTAGATAAGTGGTGAATATGCTTTTTTAAAAATTAATTAAGACTGGAATCATCTTTGTTTGTACCTTTCCTTTAAAGATGACAGGTTTCCTACAAACAAAAACTTACATAATTTAGAAACAATGTAAATGTTATTGCCATATTGCATCATAGTCCCTTGATTGTTACATTTCCTGACATCAGGTTGTTTTCCTGCATGTAATGTCCATTGTTCTGTGACATTTGTGATAATCTTCAAAACTAATTTTAGTTTATATGACAGAAGAAACATATAATTTTATTTAAAGAAAACACAAAGAATGAGGGAGAGGAGAGAGAAAATCTGATACTAGATACAGTAACATACGCTAAGCAAATGGTCTTACAAATCTGAAAGAGTTAAAACTTCAACATACAGCTTTTACAGACCTCATTCACTTAAGATTTTCTAATTTATCGTATACTGTCCAAGCCCTTCGCCTGGATGAAGTGTTGACTACAACCCAGGAGAACCAGTCTGCCCAAGGGACTGGTGGTAACTAAGCAACAGAATACCTGATGGACACTTCGTCATATGACAAAATTTCTCACAAAGCGGGAGTCTTCTAAGAGAAGGGAGTTGGAAGCATTTTTAAATGGCATCTTCCTAACCAGACCATTAGACTTGAGACTCTCCCTTGCCATTCATGGTGGAACTTCACAGCTGGAGTCTGTTTCCACTCACAGCCCAGGCCCAGAAGAATCTCTTCTCAATTTGAAACAGCTACCTAATTGTCTTTAACCATGTGCCCAGTTCTGCATACCAGATTTACCAGGAAAATAGTACCTCTTTGCATTATAAACATTTTTATGTCTAACACAACATCTATTTTAGATAAGACCACAACTGCAAAATTAACTTCAATGATCACAGAGAAAATAGAGGACCTGATATCTAGTGTAATTTCCAAGACAGAACCTGTGTGTTTTAAGGCGTGGTGCAAAGTGATATCAATACTACAACTACTGCTTTCTGTGTTTTACATACTGCTGCAGATATTGTCTATTGGTCTAGCACAAAAAAAGATGTGGGCACTAGTTTCATTTCCTTGTTTTGCTCACAAAAGCAGAGAAGGGTTCACATAATCAATGTGTCTTGTCAGATGTACACAGGAATTTTGCTGCTATGCAATTTTCTGTTTCTCAGAGGAGAGTGGTAATCTTACCCATGTTCAATGCTAATAAGATACACAACATACATTCACTTTGGAGAATTCACGAATTGTAAGCTAACACATTACAATCCAGAAACAATTTAGTTGATATGACCAAGATATTTAACTAGAAGACTGTCCAAATTAATCAATGCTATTAATAGTGTTAACAAACTGTTTACAGACAAATCAGCACCCTATGAAGAAGGAAAACTGTTTCGATCTCAATGCTAAAAAAGGTACAAAAATTGGGAGAGCAGATATTTGCAAATACCAACACCATGAGTGCAGAAGCAATCTATGAAAATAACTCTGCCCTCTAAACAAGCAGTTAACAAGACATATAGTTAAAAAGATACACCTTTCAATTTTTCACTCTACTGCTGAGAATGACTACGTGCATACTTAATTTCCTATCAGTTGGAATTTCAACAAAACCGACTATTATCATTCCCTCAATTATAACTTCAGCACCATACATATAATACATCCATATTTGTCAAATTAATGTGAACAAAAACATGCCACAAAGTAAAACACAACTATTCCAAAAAGTAAAAAGATAATTTTTTGTAAATAAATTCAGGAGAAAACATAGATTTGAAAAAATTGACAAGGAATCAAGATATAAATAAGGAAGAACAACTAAGTATAATTTTGAGCTTTTGAAGTGTCTAGACATGAGAGCCTGACTATAATATCACAAAGACTCTTCCAAATATTTCCATATTCATTAATGTATGGATGATATTTCATAAATATAACTTTATTCAAAATAGTTATTACATTAACAAATAACTTATACAGAGTTTCAAATGAGACTCCCATCATCCAGTCTTCCAGAACTCATTTATTCAAAAAATTCACATACTGTAATATCAGCTCCCTTTTTACCGACTAATGTGACTATAAAGAACTGGAAAATGAGGAAAGAAGTTTTTATTATTTTCACATTTTGTTTTAACAGACAGAGGAATAAATAACATTGTAGAAGACATTAATTGGAAAGGTTAAGTAGTTCTTGAAAGAACTACTGAAGCCTTATGTGACTAGCAAAATGCGTGTGATCTGTAAGTATCCCGAAGTGGTTGATACTAACGGAACAAGCCTAACAAAAAAACCCCTGATGTACTAACACAGAATGTGAAACCATATATTAAAGAGGTAGCAAACACATTGGAAGATTATGACTGGAAGGCAAGTATTGAAAGGCGTGAATTTTTCAGAAAATATGTACTAAGGTAGCAGCATACATTAATGACGAAATACAGCATGGTTTGACCTAGAAGTAAAACTCAGGATACTTAATACATTGGGGACAATAAAATAATCTTCATTTTACAACTCTGAATCCGCTCCCATGTGCATTCAAATATCCAATTACAAATATTTTTAACAGATCTTTTATGGCAGAGAGGCCATCAGATGAATTGAGAATAGTGACTATAAACTATGCCTAAAAAAGGAAAAAAAAAATCCATGGAACTAGAAAGGACGCTAACAAGCCATGAAATAGTTTGATATAACATGCACCTTTTTCTTATGTTCTAGTAAGAACCAAGGCAGATGCAGATAAGGAATACTATAGTGGTCAGCGCAATGAAGAGCATCTCACACAAGAGGAAGCAAGAAGGATTTGGTTTAGTCTAGCAAAAAAAAAAAAGCTGAAAAGAGATATGACTGCTGTTTAAAAATACATGGAAAGGAGGTAAAGAGCAGAGAGGATGCAGAGCTTTTTCAGACAAATTCTATTAAACCAGGAAGAAATGGGTATTAAAGAGACATGAAATCTTTCAGAGTGGAAATTTGAATAAAGTTTCTGATCATCGGAGCAGTGAAGCTCTCAGACAACCTTATTACACCAAAACTGAGAGTAGAAACCCCAGAGGGTTTTTTTAGGTGGAATTTGATGTAATAAGTGTTGTATGATATGGCTCCTAGCTGTAGCAAAAGACTGACCCTGATATTATGATCCTTTTCAGCTCCACTTTTTTAAAGCCTCAATTCAATCTGGACTTTTAATAAGAACTTCTGGCAGATAAATACAAGAGCAATCCCAGTTTTTATTTCCTTGCAGTTATTCGGAACACTTAAAGTCACATTTCTCAACTATCAAAAAAGATTTCTGTCAGTTATCTCTGACAGCAGCAACACTGATGGCCTGTTTCCTTATTTTACAGACTTTGTAACTGTATTTTCTGGATCTTGGGAGATATGTGATTAACCATAAAGCATTCAACAGACACTTGGTTGTTGACACAAAACTCGTTTCCAGAAATGTCTGTGCTATATTCCATATTGGCAGGGCAAAACCAAGTTACTGCAGGCTTTAACATGTTTGCTGTGCATTTTCCAAATTCTTTAAGTTGTTAAGTGAGATAAGTTGAATTGTCTCCTTTCACAGAACCTGAAAAATTAGTCCTTAGACCAAGTTCTTTACCTTTTAAAGAGTGAATGGTTATATCAAGTCTTCAAGAATATTTTTCCTTCCATATGTCATTAACGACTGGGAGAAGCAGCTCATGAAATGCTTTTGTTTTTCCTAACTGAAAACTTTAATGTATTATAACTTAACCTATAAACATTTCATCGATATTCAAGTAACAAAAATACGTACATATTAAATAAATATTTATTAATCCAAACAGCAAGAATTAAATAAAGTCATACTTTCCCATGTTATACATATAAACATAATTTAGCAAATTAGTGATGTACATGCTCAATGAAAGTGACTAATTACACTACTGAATTTGAAGCACTTAGTCTTACCAGTAGAATTCCATTGCTGTACTTCACTGACAACATTTTAAGAACTTATTCGGTAATTCACAATTGACTGTTATCTTGTCAGCAACTTATTCTTCTTTTATTAAGCACATTTTGACAAGTTTTCAAAAATATCTGCTGCTTTCAACAGCTGGTCAGTACAAGGCTTACTTGACTTTCTCAGTAAACTGAGAGGGAGTTTAAAACTGTGAGAAGAGAAGGAGAAGAAACATTATCGCTTTCTGCTGCAGTTTTAGTAGATAGAATTAATGTAATATTTTCGTATTTGCCAGCATATTAACTTATATTGATTCTTCTGTAACTAGGTAAAACTATTTTCTATCTGGACAACTGTTTCCACACAGTAATATACAGGTTACAGTATATTTTCATCTGTTATTTTCCATATTAGAACAAAGAGCCCAAAGTATGAATAAACCAGACTTTAAAAGAGAACCTCAATCGATCTCTAAAATTTAATTTCCATCTCAGCTTTCCAACTGCACTTCTTAGGTGGGTAATCACGTGCATTAAAACAGATTCAAGTAGGTGTTTTCATTGATCTAGTGCAGTTGAATGCATGAAGAATTTACGCCCTGAACACGGTTGTCTGAACTTCACATTAATTAAATGTTAAAACAGTCAATGTGAATGCCCATTGCCATTAGCTGGCCCCTGTAGTTTTCCCCCATTCCCCAACCCCAGAAAGTACCCATTCAATTTACATATTGAAATTAAAATTCTACACAGTATAAAGGGTGATACACTTTGAGGACCAATTCTTCCTTTTACATAGTCTTCTCCCTCCTGACTCCAGAGATGTCAGAAGGAGTAGTGATAATGGACTGTAAGTAAGCTTTAAGGCAAAACTGTGGAGGTACATAAATTTTAGGATATAGATGTAGTGGTTAAACCACTACCAAGAGCTTAGTCTGGAAAGCATGCTAAAACATGGCATGCTTTTGATCTTACTCAATATAACCATATTACTTCTTGCAGAACACCTATATTTTGGGCTACCTGGACAAACAAGGACTGCCAGAATTCTGGTAACTAACAAAATTCATCTTTCGTTCTGGCAGGCAACACCACGACTCTGCTAAAAATGGTCCTGTGGAGACGTGACATAGTCATAACAGAGAAATTGTACACAGCTAACGATTCTGGACTAGGAAGTGGTGTATATTTGGGTCTCTCCCAATGGGCACAGTAAGCTGAAGTTCTTTCACTCCTCTTCTGAAGTGCTTTGACAATCACATCAGGTTGTGCTAAGTAAGTTTGCTTCTGCTCCGGTGAATAGTTGGCAACTTTGACCAAGAGGCCAACTCAGTCTTGCAATCAATATATAGAATTATAGATACATAATACCCATATGCTGCGCTAGTTAGCCCAATGGAACCTCACTTTTGCTTCGAACAATTGCTGTCTTTAAGACTCCAGGACATAAACAAGGAAAAAATCCCACTTCTCTAGAAAGAAATTACTTGAAATCATTTTTTACACAAGACAGTAGAATGTGACAACTTGAGAGACGGCACAGAACTCAGATGATTTAGCTATACGAACCAGAGCTGCGATGACTCAGGGAAAAATTTCATAATGAAGAATATTGGCAAGTCGCTTCTTTGCTACAGTGGTAGAAAAAGATTCGTGATAACAGTGAATTGACACTCTGGTTCATGGTACAGGCTGCAACACATTCCTGTCTCACACAGTTGCCTGCCTGTTGTCTGGACTGTGAGATCTCTTCAGAAGTCCAGCAAGGTACAATTCTTATTTTGATTGCCGAAGGAACATATGAAAAAAATACAGCACTGATGACCCATTAGCTGCCACTCTGTAAAGTAAAACTTACAGAAACAATCAGATCATGAAGAACCTCTCAAGCTACTGAAATAGACAGGAATCCAGAAATTTTAAGAGGGCAGTATGTCTATGCAGAAGATAATCTGCAGAGAAAGACAAGCTGGAAAAGAAATGCAAGTTGGTGACAGCACCTGAATGGTACCAGGATACAGATGGTTAGCACTAATTCTGGACAAAAGACTGCAGTTCATAGATCAGATCTGAACACAACAGGGCTGCAGCACTCTAAGATGGGACATCAGAACTCTGCAGTATTATGGATGCTCTTGAGAAAATGCCTGGTCAACTCAGCAGAGTCTGGCAGTCTAGCACTTAACTATTTTCAGATACACAAAGTTAAAGAAGGTATTGCCCTATTTCTTAGTGTAAGGCTTATGACAAACATTGTTCAGCAAGAAAAAGGCAAAGGTGCATTTAGCGCTGTTTGCTAGAGAAGAAAGTTTAGAAACAATTTATTTTAATGTCCTTGAAACCTGCAAGTCACCATAAATTGAGATGACAATTTTGATATATATCCCAAATTTATCAAAAAAATGAATTAGTTTAATTTTTAAAGGTAATATTTATTTTGTTAATACTGAATTTAAGTAATCCATCAAGATTCAAAATTATAAATGAAGCAGATTATTAAAAAAAAGAATGGAAACAAGTTTAAAAAATCTTTAGAAATATGGACAAATTTCAAAGTAGAAAATAGTAGGCTTTTAAAATTTAATAAAATTACAGTGTAAGGTACAGGAAACTACATTTGTGTGCCATAGAATAAACTAGTGTATGCACTACAAATAGGTCTGGTCTTTTGGGATCTTTTAGGCATTACAGGCATAAATTAAAATGAATTTATGGAAATAAAGCCGTAACATGAAACAAGCATCTTTTGGAAATGCACAACTCCATAATGTTTCATTTTTACAGATTTAAGGTCCTCATGTTAACACTTACATAGGTAAAGTTAATGCAACGTGTTTGAAGAACCCACACCAAATATTTCAGGACTCCATTATTTAGAATAATTGAAAAGACAAAGCAGACTGTTATATGCAAATCAAAAGAGAGAAATAAAGCAAATAAAATCCTCAGTTTTGTCTTTTGGGTCTTTTTTCTTACACTCCGCTTTTAAGCCAGTAAATAATTACCTTTGAAAGGTTCTAACAATTAAAGAATAACATTGATTAATTAGGAAACAAAGTGAAGAATACTAATCAATCCTAAAGACAGTTTTTCTTCTCCCACCTCAAACCTTTTCATCACCCACAAACAATGTGTTTTCTATACTGTTCAGATTCTTTTAAAAAACATTCATATTCTTGTCCATTCACACAAAACTCTCTTGGTGAGCATTGTTTTGGGAGGAGTGGGTGGTAGGCAGGGGGCACAGGATGTTGAGAGAACAGATAGGATGTCAGGTGAAGATGGAATGCTGTGCCCTCTCTAACCAGCTGAAGACTCTGCATGATTGTTTTCTTACAAATAATACCTGTGGGTGTTGAAACAGTTCAGGGAATCTATCAAACATACTCTTTCACTTTGCTGTTGTAACTCTATAAAATTTATTCTCATTTCAAAAGAATCTCGGCAATAATACCTGTAGGTGGTTGAGTAATTTAGAGAAAATCTGTCAAACCTATTTCCACTGACTTTAGCGATAGAATTCTGTAATTACTTTCAAAGTTGTAAAATGCAATGATTTATTTTCACTATATTCAGAAAGTTCTAAACTGAGCTTTTTTTCTATTTTAATGACTTTAATAAGCTCAGTGGAAGAACTAACTCAAAGAGTAGATCTAAGAATTGTGCAGCATTTCATTTAACTCACAATAACAAAAAAAGCGCCAGTGCTGCATTTAGGTAACAGATAGGACACTGCTGCACATATAGTCCCATCTTTATGCAGGGAGATAGTCCACATTTAGCTGTATCCTTATATAACTCTGATACATCTGAAACTAATCTTGTTTCAATCTTTTTTTCATATAAAACTACATGGGTTTACAGAATATTTATGAACAATAGAACTTAAGGCCTCTATCTCCTGCTCCACATATTTAATATTCCTTAATTCAGAAGAATAGGATGAAATTGAAAACTCAGAGATTTATTGTAAGCCTAGTTAGAATCTAACTAAAAACTCGTAGTGCCCCTAGACTCAGGCACACACAAAAATTACTTTGTTTAACAATCTACCCTTTGTCAACTGAGCTAAATGAGTCATCATTTTTTCACTTTTAGTCCATGGCAAATGTGATGTAATTTGACTTTACACAATCCCTAAAAAAAGAAAGGTAGTCTGAGATGAACTGAAATAATCTCAGGGTGCTTGGAGACACATGAAATACAGGAATTTAACCATTTGTCTGACAAATCCATAGAATCTGGATCCAGATGATCACAATTATTTAATGTCATCAAAGTCAAATATAGTATATCTCAAGTCTTTAGAGTTTATGAATTTTAAATACTCAAAAAAGTCAAATTCATAGTTCTGTGCAGAGAAGCATTTCTTTAAAAGACATACAGGCACTGTTTTGTGGTAATCCAATTATCCAAGACTGGCAATAAAATGGAAAGTAACTAATTCTTTTTCCCTTTCCCGCCTTGTCACCACCAAAGAACCCATGTTCCATTTGGATTTACCTGATTATGCAGGAGGCACCTCAGCACATCACATCTTCAAAAGGTGAACTGGTGTGTGGCCACTGAGGCTTAACCAAATATGAGTGGCAAATGCATTGGACAAATATGTTGGACCCTGCTATAATTAAAACTTCATTAGCCCCAAATGGTCACTTAATTTTTAATTTGCAAAAGACTATCATCCCCCATCTGTGGTCTACATGTTGACTAACATGTAATTTTTTACTGTGAACCATACGTCTCTAGCAAACATTCATGGTCAAACAGAGAGAAGGCAAAAAAATAATGGAAGTTTATGGTGAAAAAAATCCAGAAATAACATTTTTAAAGTATTCATTTAACTTCTTCCCACAATTTCAGACAGATTTCCACCATTTACTCTCACCCATATATTCTCTGTGCAGAAGTAATTCACTATGAAACTGTGGTGAAAAAGTATGGGATAGTGTTAGCAAACTACCTCATCAGAGCAAGAGCTACCTCATCAGAAATACGAAACATGAGTACCATAGCCACCGTAGCTACAATAATGCTCTGATACTCAAAACTGTATGTAAGTTACATACTGAAGTAGAAGGAAAACCAGAAGCAGTATCATTCTTGCTGCTTATAAAAAGGAAAAGATTTAATCAGTCATCCTCTTAATAAACATGCTGTATCTGTGCACCTAGTCACATTAGCCTTTTCTATGCAAAGAAGTTTGTAATTACTCCGTCATCAATAATCTCAACAACTTCTTTTTAACTAAGTAAAAAACTGCTAGATTGCTGAACTCAATAAGCCCACCCTTCATGCTTGCGAGACAGACCTGTTGGTCCCACACCTTTTGAAAACACATTTCAGAAGAATTTAGGATTTCAAATAATTTCCCTGGAAAGTAAAACTCTCTCTAGATCTAAATTCAGTTTTATTTATTTAAAATGCAATATGGCATATAATGGAAACTCTTTATATGTTGTATCAGTCAGGTGCCATTATTCTAAAAGGAGAAAAAAACCTATTTAACATATCAAAATAATTTTCTTACAAGATAAATAGCTCAGAGACAATTCCCCTGCAATGTACGTTTATGAAAAATCAGCAGGAGCCATTTATGGTCTCATAATACATAAATCAACTGAAAGAACACTTGGTCAGAATCTGAAACATCCTAACATTAACTCACTGTGATTACAAAGCTTCTGTTATCCCCCTTACAGGTGTCAAATCATTGTAATGTTATAATTTTGGTTAATAGCTGGTAACAGCTAAATCTATTTAGATGAGAATTGTTTCTCTGATGAATTTAAATGTTGGTTTGGGGGGAAAAAAAAATCATGTTTTTACACATTACCAAATGAAAAAACAGAAAAATACTAAAAATTATCTTACTTTTCCTAACCTAACCATTTTGTGACAAGGCAAATGAACTATTCCATATAGATAGACTTACATACCACTAAGTGATGGAAATAAACAGGGCTTTGAAATACCAGTGTTTATTTTTTCACTACAGCTTTTGCTTTCAGAATAATTACCTATGCACTAACTCTAGATGGCAACATTGCACTTACTGTATTACTAAAACAAAATGTCACACTAAGTCCCTACATATCCTCTTTATCAACATTTTATGTGCCACAGATCTATAGCCTCTTATTATAAGTGTAATGAAGCAGAAGTTATTGAAGCATTTTATTGATTGCTCAGATCACAAGTTTACTGTCATACAGAATTGGTACCTTACTTGCTGAAGCAAACTGCTGACACCTTTTTAAAAAAGTGACAACTACATCTATTTCATGACCAGAAATCCATTTTCATCTCTATCAAGACAAGAATGCAATTTTCACTTCATTTAACTGATGTTAGGCCTGCTCAAGGCATGACACTTCGAAAAAAGCACAAGTTTAAGGTTCTTAAAATACTTCTGGTAACTAGAATGCAGCTCAGTTGTGGGAAAAATTTCAACCATCACTCAAATCTATAAACAATAGAACATTCGAAGAATCACTTATCCGAACTATCAAGAGGGCAGTTTTCTCTTTCAATTTCAAAATTACTGAAATGCTATTTTTATATTCTTTTAATAAGAAGCTACGCTGAAATGTTACAGTTTTCATATGGAACCTTGCTCTATCAAAGTTCACTGTAACACAGGATTACTTCTTGAGTGGTCTCTACACAGGTCAAACAGACAAAAAATGTATTTTTGTGTGACGTATAAAGAATGAAACAAAGATGCTTAACACCTCTTCAAAAGTGTGAGTCAATGTCATATAAAATTAGAAAAGCAGAAGCTGGAAAGAAGAGGAAACATATTTAGTGTGAAAAAAGGGGGAGGTACTGAACAGAGGCTGTGATACTGAAGTTATTTTAAGAATATAATTTTTAAAACCATAAAAATACAAATTAAAGTTTGGGTTGAACTGGAAACCAGCTTAAGCATTTTGGTGAATTTCTTCCTTTTCATCAAATAACACCCAATAATTATTGTGCCAACTTTACCACAACATAACTTGATTTTCTCAAACCAGCATTATAAACAGGGTAAGTATTCTTTGGTACAATTTTCTGAGAACTCTATGAACTCAGATGGATACATAAATGATAGAAAAACATATTGGTTAAAAAATACTTCATAAAAATGTATAATTCTGTTAGTTTCTCCCAGCCAAAACCCCTGCAAAATTATTACACCTAACAGCTAGTTTATATTTTATTTGTAAGGGAAAACACCCCAGAACACTCATTAGAAAACTTATTACACAATGTAACTACTGAAATCTGTGGAAACTAATTGAATAGTAATGACAGATAAGTTTCTTATGACATACAAAAAAGAAAAGTTATGGTGAACAGCTTTTGTTTGCATATCACAGATGTGTTCACCCTCCAGTACTTTGAGTCATTAGTTTCAAGAGAATAACACATGAAAATAGAAGAAATATAGTCTTTCTTTTTAATTTATTCTGTTACTTGCAATATTTCAATTTTTTTAAAGTCAGTAATATTTTTATGGGTCTCCACAGCAAAATTAGGAGAACTTCATGAATTATGACATTCATGGATGTAGCTTAGAACAATAACAGCAAAGCTGTTGGACATACAGTTTTGAAATAGTACATTTAAGCTTGTGTTCCTGTAGCCGAACTGGTGAATAGTAGAATCAGTCAATAATTTTATTCTTTCCTGTTTTCTTGCAGGCATTTTGCATACTAGCTCCATTACTTTAATGTAATGTAATTTGCTGTGGTTCAAATGATTAATTACTGTTACTGTAAGTTCTGCTAGATCAAGCTAATGAACATTCAGCACAATTTCCTGTCACTTCTTATCCCAGCTCAGTCCCCCCATCCCCACATATAACACACTTCCAGCAAAAATAAAAGCACACAGAATAGAACCTTAGGACTGGCTATGTTTGTCAACTATCACACAAAATTTTCCCAAACCCTTGTAAGTATCACACGCTCAAACCATTTAAATATACTTAAAGCAACCTGTGATTCTCAAATATTTATACATCTACATCTTCCATAATAAATCTTTACTGTGGCAATGACAAAATAATTCTTCTATTTACCTGTTCATGTACATTTTCTATTATTTAATAAAGCACAGATCAACAGCTTGAATACAGTGCAATTCTAAACAAAGAAAATGTTTAAAAATCATTAATATCATTTTAAAAAGTATTTGAGTCTTCTCTTTTGGCCTCTGTTTAGCTGTGCTAGGCCTGTGAATGACAGCTTCCCTGCTTGAAGCATACAGAAAGCACAGCCTTCCTCATTCACTGTCAGTACTATGGCCTTTTCACACGTTCCCTCCACAGCAGTGTTTGTCCCCAAACACTGGAACCCAGCACAATGGCATTCCTACTTCAACACCCCCACCAACAGCACCACTACATATGAAGAATGCTAATGAGATGGACATCCCCCATCTCTGAAAGTGTTAACTATATCCCATACTATCAGATATAATCCTATCTCTATTGTTACATATTACATCTCACTTAAAAGCAATTTCATTTTGGCGATGCTTTTTTTCTGAACATTTTTAATAGAAACTATGGTAGCTTGACAAAAAAATTAAAAAAAGTCTTACATGCATTCACTCTGTTGTGTATATTATATACATAATGAACTGATTTTAACCTCCAGATATACTTAGGGATCTCAGAAATTCCGACACTAACACACCATATTTAAAATAGCAAGGCAAAAGGCTAACATCTGAAATATTAATAACAGAATAAGTCTAATAGTACTGTTGTTTAAATTTTACTTTTTTGTTAGAAAATTGTACTTTACAGTCACAGAATTCACGTCAATATAAGCTTTTTCAAGATTTTAGTGAAGCTTATAGCTCATTATACAGTTATGTAATTGCAGTTAGAAAGACTTTAAAGGAAAAAAACAGAAGGCTTTTGTAGTAGTGTTTATATGTATATACTTTTTTCCTTTCTCTTTTATTTACAGAAAAGCACAAACCATTTCCCAAAGTTCAAGTACTTTCTCAGTTTTACCTGTTTTACTTCACCTATATTATTCTCAAGGAATACTATTTGAAGAATAACGATTTTCCTCTTTGAAAGGATACAAAGACCACAGCAAAGAGACGATATCTCCTCACTGTTTTCTTCCTCTGGAGCAAGAAGCAACAGAGTGATTATAAAGACGACACTGTGCAACCACTGTGCAGTGTGGACCAGAAACTATGTATTTTTTTAATTCAATACATGCATTTTAAACTGAAGTCCAGACAGACTTTAACAGAATTACATGTATTGGCATATTATCAGTTGTATGTGCTATCTGATTTCAATGCACAGACTACAGTGTCTTAGCAGAGTAATACTTAATCAAAGAAGTTTTCTTTTTTTTACTTCCGTTCCCTTTTTACTTAAATGAAAAAAACAAAGTAAATACAAATAATTCAAATGTCAAAACAACACTGAGATAAATAGAGATCAAGGAAATATATTTAATGTTGTCAAGTAATGGCTAGACTTTATATTGGTATGAATACTGTAGGCAGTCATCACAGTATTATGTTGTCAGGCCTTAGCACAACAGGACAAAGTGATAGTATTTTGACTGAATGTCCTGGTTCTTTTTAACATGCGTCCTAATCTTCTATCTGTATCATATCACAATGTGCTCTTTACAAAAGAAACTTGTTATAGCTATTTAGCCAAAAAGGTCAACATCAGCAGAATATAGTAAGATTATAGTGAGAAGTATTGTTATACCTACAGTACAACATAACCTGTAGTTATAATGATTTCATTTATGTTCAGTACTACATGACTTTAGTTAGAAAACGGCTCGAAAAATTGAGACACTTTAAGCTGAATTATATGTTGTATCTTACCTTTGAAGTAGTATACTTCAAAACAACACAAGCTTTCAGCACAATAACTGCACAAAACATTTAACATCCTTATGCTGTAAAATTTTCATTTAAGCACTTAAACTGGTTTGAAATGTTTATTAAAATATTTTAATCATAATATTTTTGTAGACAATTAACTGTCATAGCTGACCTGACATTTATCCTTGTAATCTGGACTCTTAAATGTCCAACATGGTTATACTGAACATATGTCTATATGCAAGCCTTTCATTATAAAGAACCATTTGTCTTCAGAAGAGAATTCACATAGACTAAAATTATTGTATTTTTCTTGTCATTTACAGTTTCCAGCTGAACACTGCTGGATAATGACCAGAGGAATGATTAAAATAAGTTAAATTACTGAAATGTCTTTATACATTCTTTACAGAGAAAAGCAAAAAAGTAGCCAATAAATGACTTGCATATGAATTTTTATTTAGAAATTCCATTGTCTGTTTTGTTGTACTAATTACCGTTATACTTGCTAAATACTTGTATGCATTTCATATATTTTTTTTCTAAAAGAGTAAATATTATATGTTAAGGAACTGGAAAGTCGCACATTTCATTTCTGTAGCTTTGTGACACGCAGCATTGTCTTAAAAGTGAAGAATTATCAACAAAAAGAGTAAAGATATTTCTCACTTTTTAACATATCACTGCACTGACTCAGAAATATTCTGCAACAAGCTCTTCTTTTTTTCTTTTCTGCTTGTTTTTCTCTCTCACACATGCTCTCCCATTTTTGTTTTTGTTTTTGTTTGATTTCATCTTGCTGACCACTATTAGCTCTAGAGAGGAATAGTCTCTTCCAAAGTCAATTCTCATTTCTCTTTATGGATCTGACAGCAGGAGGTGCTGTATAAACAGTGTGACTGACACTTCACTTGCACCTCTCCTCCCCCTTCCTACACAGACCGGTAGCTTGATCTAGCTGATGCAGTCATTCTTAACTCTGGGGCCTGAGATCATTTTTAAATCTAAGGTTCCTAGCTGTTTTTTTATTTCTATACAATACTTTTCCTGGAAAATCTGTACGTCTACTATTTTTATAAAGTACTCACCTAATCCTTAAACATATGTACATTCTTACACATATAAAAGAAATTAAGTACCTATGCTGAACAAGATCAGTGGCTTTTTACTTATAGTTCCTAAAATAAAACAGCTGATGAACAAAAAATAAATCATCTTATTGCTCCTTAACTATCAAACAGTATATTCAGAATCTGTTTTCTCTGTTTTTCCAAACTATAATGCATGTCTGTTATATTTATTTAATGGCACATGTATAGTAATTAAAATACTGAGGTTTTAAAATATTATACATTTCTTTGATTTTCCATAATGCAACACTAGTTATACTTAGAAGTGTTTTATTTATTTATTAAAAAACTGTTTCAACTAAATAATTGTTTAAACTAGTTATATGGGAAGATCTATGAGACCATTAAAAACTGCATGTGCGGAGCAAGCAATGAAAAATGATTGCTTTAGAGAATTTCCACATAAGGAAGATCACAGCTAGGCACAGTATGCAGCAAGAAAAGATGAGACATATGACATCCCACACCAAAAGAGAGACACAATTAACTCCTTTATTGTTGGCTTTGCAATTACAGGAGAAGCATTTAATTTTCCTAACAGAGACTGCAGCTTACGCAATTTATGTCACCCTTCTTTATGACACAGTGCATATTGTTGGTTTTATACAATTACTACATTTGAAAATGAAAACAAAAAAGCAGACTTTTAAAGAGTGGGACAACTCACCTGTTTGCAACAGTTTGCAGACTTTAATCGTTGGTGCAGGGCCAATAGAACTCCTTGGACAGAAATCTTTGCTCCTGAGAGGCTGAAACCTTCTTTCTTACAGACCCACACAGGTCCACACAAAGGTGTGATGGAATCTTGCAGGCATCTGTCAAGCAGAGGAGCTATGCAAAGAAAAGAAGAAAAAAAAAAAGAAAATGCATTCTTTTGACCCAACTGAAATACACAGCCTCTAACGCAGCCTCAGCATCAGAACTAACTCTTAATATCTATTATTTATATCTGACCTGGGTTAAGTCTTGGAAAAACAACTCCTGCATTTCTAGTGGCCACCATGAAGGACGTATTTATATTGAGACACCCCCCATGAAAGACTCATAAGCTTCGTGAGCACACCTGAATAGTTCTGAAGTGTGCCTAACTAGCTGCACGGAGTGTCATGGTGTGCACTGATTGCCTTATCTTCTCATTTATCACAGATGAGTTGGAACCAACCTTGCTGAAATCTACTTGTATTGTCCTGATAAAATTGCAAGATCCATGTTGTTTCTGTATACAGTTTCCTCTTGAGGAGCTTACATATACCTAAATATCATAAATGGCAACATTCACAAAATATAATCAACACTCTCATAGCCATTTTATTATAACCTCATTGCCACTATTCAAAAAACAACTTCTAACAAATAAAAATGCTCAGTGTAGCTGTTTAATAACGAGGAAAGGTCAAATGAAAAGATAGATAAAATTGATTCATGGCGGTGCTCTCAACAAGATCTTTTTCTTGCTGTTCTTAGATTTCAAATCACTGCAAAGGTTGCAAGCATTCTCTCTAAGGGAACTAATGTCAATATGTGTGACAAACAGAGAATGATTATTTTGGCTTCAGGCATTACTGAGATGCATGTGCTTTTCAGATATTTTTGTGTAATGCATACATGGGCCTTTCTTATATAACAAAATAAAATAGCAATAAGTAGCATTTCAGGCTTTTACCTGATACTGTACAAGGGAAGGAAAGGGGAAGGGGAAGGGAGAGGGAGAGGAAGAGTGAAAAGGAAAGGAAAAGGGAAAGGGAAAGGGGAAAAGGAAAGAGAATGAGAAGGGCAAAGGGAAGGGGAAAGGGGAGAGAGAAGGAGAAAAGGAAGTGGAGAAAAAGCAAAAAATCACCAAAATCTGGTTTTACTAGTAATATACAAGAATACACAAAAAATAAACTGTATACAGCAAATTTGTGAACAATGCAAATAAAATTATATACATAATTTTCCCATCTAGTCAATCTATGGCCATAAAGATTATTATTTATCTTATAGATTTATATTGTGGATTTCCTAGGTACATAAATACTTACAAAGAACTACAGGTTTTGTCAGAGGAAATACCACTGGATGAATTACACTTTACATATTTTATTGAGAATAGGAGACAAACATTCCATTCAGACATGACAAATATTTAGCCTCAATAGCTGTTCAGTCAGCTGTTAGAACAAACAGAGTCTGAACTACAGCCTTAGTTAAGAAACTTTCATATGTGAGTTCTTTTATAACTGGAGAATTTTGGACAAATACAGAAGGAACTTATCATACAGTTAAATCCATCTTCAAAGATAAAGAAATAGGTAAACATGCAACAGACTGTATTTTGCCTCTGCTGAAGTCTGTGTATTTTATGAGTGATTTAAGCACATGGTTAAGCAAAACCACATGTTTAATTTTGTGAAAGGCATTACTTTTTAAAAAATCATGCTAAAACCCAAGTCTTCTGAATTCCACAATTTTGTGACATAATCTTACAATCTAGTCAGTAATTTTATTCATTCTCATAAAAATAATATTCATTCTCATAACATAAACAATCCTGAGGCTTCCATACAGTATGCTTACTTCTCCAGTAGATATCCTTGCACCCACTTCTGTCCTGCACTTAGCATCAAATGCCTTTTCTGACGTAGTTGGCAAAGACATTCAAATTTAGTTACTTAAATCCCACTGAAGTTTCAACATTCCTATGTTATTTACAAGACTTACAATCTCCGTTCAGCAAAATACACAAATAGAAGACTAAATAAAAGCACTACAAAAGTTCTGTTCAGATCTAAAGGACTATCTACATGGTTAATAAAACCCATTTGAATAATCTCTTGAATGAAAACCTATCACACTATTCTTCCAAAGTAATTTAGAATTGTCTCTAAGTCTCACATGTACTTTCTCTTCATTACAGAAGTGGAAAACGGTAGACAGAAGTTTGTATCAATGGCAAATGGGAAGAGAGAGAAGCAACGCAAGAAGACATGTGGAGAGATACATACAAGGGTTCAATGCTCTGCAGGGACTTAAGAAAAGAAAATGAGGTGAAATCCTGTCCATACTTCAGTTTATGATAAAAATCCCATTTAACTAAAGGGAGATCAGACTTCACAAAATAAAGCGGATGGGGATTCACTGAACAAGGTTAATATGCATATTAACCTCCTCTTACTGGTTATCCTAAAAAGTAATACTGCAAAACTTTTTCAAAATATGCCATCAAAGTAAAGACTCCAAACCAGAATGCATACTATATAGCATTAAATGTTTGCTTTTAAAATCCAGTTTCTCAGGATATGGCCATGCAATTGAACATGAGTAAAAATGATTTCAAGAAGACAATCAGTGAATTAATACTTTTCCAGACTATTCTAATAATGCACTTAATCCCTAACACTGAAGTCAGACAAAATTAAGAAGATTAGATGAGGTAATGAATGAGGTCTGACCAGGAACACTGGCAGGAGTGAGTTTACTTCAGGACTAAGCGAGCAGTATGAGAATTAAATCTATTTTTCCTATTATGTGATGAGGAGTGGTTATAGTCATACTTAGCTCAAACAAAGTAAAAGGACAAAAATCTGATCCCAGTGAAGTCTCTGGAAGTTTTACAAATAAGTTTTTTTACTCGGTGCTTTTAACTTAGTTACCATTAGAAAACAATTGCAAACAGAAATAAAGAGAACCACAAGTAGTGCTGCTTTTCTGAGTGTGAAACACAACTGTGAGAAAATGTGTTTATACTAGAACTGGATTTTACATCTGAACACTAATTGTAATACTATTAACTATTTTACCACAAATAATTTTACCAGAAGCATAATGTGGCCATGCTGATTCAACTTCTCTGAAGGTAGTGACCTTCAGAACCAGAGAGGGGACAGTTGCAGGACCTGCCGGCATAGCTCTGAAGCAAAAAGATCAGAAGTGTCACCTCTTTCAGACATGCCTAACACCCAAATTAGTGTATCAGACCCAAATAATTTTCTATAAGCAATAATCATTTCCATAAGCATCAGCTGCTTCTACCTCTAACAGTATTTGCTTCATTCCTCACTCAACCTTTTTGTTTCCAGACTTATAGTCTCAAACAGCTTGTATTCTTTCATTTTTCTCACATCCTTTGACCTGCTTTTTAAAATTCCAGAAATCAATGGCATTTAAGTTATTAAGCATTCACTGAAGTATGAAACCATGTGTCCTTAGAAAGGTAAAGGAATAAAGGTAGAACAGCAAGGCAGTCATTTCAGAAGATTATACTTTTACTGAAATACTCTGTAAGTTTATTGCTCTCAGTATCTGGTTGGTGATTCCAGAAGATGTCCTTAGTACTCTAGATAAGAAATTCACTGTTGCTCAAAAATCATTCCTAGTTTAGGATCGTTTATGTTGTTCTCATGTGGAATTGGTGCAGGTATGCAAGAATAATAATTTTCAATTAACACCTAGCTACTTCCAGACTTCCGGCTATTTTGGTGACTTACCTAAAGCAAAGAAGGTATTAGAATGAACCAATACCCTTTTGAAAACTAGAAGAGTGTCAATAATGAGTCCATAACTATCTCTCAACTCCACTAGAGTACTTTGATATCGTGGCTTTACACAGACCACAGTCCACAAAGCAAGGTGAAAAGAACCTACAGGCAATATTTCCCAAAGATTTGCAAGTCTATTGCCAAGTGTTGCATAGTCCATTCAACATTACAGCTGATCAAACATTACACACATTGAACTATGAAGCAGGACTATGAAGGTAAATAATGTGTTAACCATAGCAAAAGAAGGCAAAGGCTAACCCTTGGAAAGAAAGTCCATGAGTTAACTAGTAAGGTTTAGGAACAACTCCTCATGATGTTTGTCTCTCAGCAGGTTAGAGATTTTACTGTGAGGTACTCATGGAATTGCTTAAGAGGGAGTGATGACAAATGAGGCCTTGATCAGAAAGTGAAATAAATTTTAAAGGAAGGAAACTTCCCTTCAAGGGAAGCTGAGCAAAGCAAGGTAGTCAGAAGTTATGGAAAATACTTTGATAGACAGAATCCCTTTTATCTATAATTTTTCTGCAGAATTTAAAATACTGCATTAGAACTTATCTGCATTTTTTCTTTTTTAATTGAATAAATTTTTCCATTGCAGCAGTCTTAGCTGCTAGTCAGCCATGGATAAAAAGAGGTACCCAAGGTTCTTTGCTCCTCAGCTAATAAGAACAGTCTAAATATACCTTTATTGCTTTTATTCTCTCCCTCATTGATTTTTTTACTTTATGTCATATGACAAACATCGAGTTTCCTTGAAGAAAATAATTGTTTTACAGTGTAATTTTACACTCCTCTGAAGAACAGAGATGAGAAATTTTCCCTAAAACAAAACCCAGAGATCTTAAATTGATGGAGAAAATGGCATGAAGCCACTGTGGCAAACAGAAGAGAAAAATCTGCTTTTTTCTTTGTCTGGTCTTTAAACTTGCTGAAAATGATAACAGTGCAGTGCTGATCAAATGGAGTGACAGAAAGCATGAAATCCAAAGCCCAGTAGGATATCCACAAAAAGTAAGCAGAACATTTGTAAAGGAATGGGAAAATCACCCTCTGGTAATTTGCAATCATCACAAGAGGACTGCAAAAAAAATCAAAACAAATCCCCCAAAATTCAGTTTGTTAACTTTCTTCTTACTTAAACTCATGGCATTATTGAAGCATAAACACTAGCATTATGCCTAGTTCTCTTCTACATCAATTTCTCTTAGCAAACAACCTAGAAAGCAGTACAAGTATTTTTGTAACAAATAACACGATCAGAATAACAGGAAAGAAATAATTAAATATTTTTTCTATGGGGAAAAAAATCTTTCAAAATGGTCAAAATACTAGAAACTCTTTTTACCCTCCCTAATGACAAGGGTTTTCCTGAAGGTACTTTCAATATGTACTGTACACTGCATATATACTACACAGAGGGCATGAGATTGCGCTAGCATGCACTGTACTTCACTGTTTCTTGTTTTTAGCAAACACCACGCAATTCTTTGTCCAGGGCAACCAGCGTGTACTATCCAAAACTGTGGTTTATACAGGGAAACTGAATGACTCAGAACATGCAGTTTCCTATGTTATTTAAATGATGTCAGTGTGTTTTTACTCAAACAAAAACTAATCTAACAGCTGCTGTGTACTTTTGTTTACGTGCTATATGTCAAATCGTATTGTCCCCAAGGTACTTATGAGAGATGCTTTAGCAGTCATTTTCTTAAATACTGATGCCTATCCGAATTTGGATTTTTCCACTATTGAACAGAATGACAAGCACACGATTGCTGTACTTAAAGAAATCTTTCACAGCTGCTTTGCTTTTTCAGTGATCCCATTAAATTGACGGCATATGCCTGTGGGGTCTACAATGTTACAATACTGCTGAACAAGATGTTGATTGTACAACACAAATTTGTACAATAGAACTTGGCTTTATTGTGGGAACCATTTCCTGGGTCATCCTTCCATTTATTTTTCACCTGAGCAAGATTTAATTTAAAAACTTACTTATCTCTGTGACCTTTACTGAACACCTGGTTATATTAATCGTTTAAAAGTGCAAACTCTAACACTCAGTGGTTAGTAGGCATGAAAACCTACGAAGTCTCCTCAGTTCCTAAAATGAGCATGAGTCATGTCTTTTCTTGAACTGAACGAAGTAGCTGTGCATTAAATATGCTGGCATATCTTCTGCTTGAGCAAGTGGACCGAAATGGTGTGAATTGTTAATGCCTTGCTGCTTTGGTTCACGGCTTGTGATTGATCATTTGTAACTATATCTACTCCTTGTTCCATGAAATCAAGTATGGAGTAATGGGTTCATCAGATTTTTGGGTTAAATTGAGAGTGAAGAGGTACTGTGTGTGGAAATAAGAGTTGCCATGTTCGGGGCTGGCCTTGTAACAGCACGGAATCTAAAGGCGATATTCAAAACCACTTCACTCATCATACGCTTACTGATTCTGAATGGGGTCCATTTGCAGGGGACATTTGGTAGTTTTCCAATACACTTTATGCCTCTTTCTGCACTTCTACCACCCTGCACATCTTTTTTTTTTTAATTTTTCTTTAATTTTAAACTAGAATAGCTTATAACAGGTCAGCACTGAAAACTAATAGATTTAAATAACTTGCTATCTAAAAGTAAAAATAGCCTCAGACTGAAAGGACTGTCCTCCAACTAATTAATGATACTACCTAAATATTAAGTCATTTGCATGGCTCAGGCTATAAAGAACTCAGCAAAGTTTTATTCACTATTCAGAATGACAATCTCATATTTCATAGAAAATTAGTTTTCCAGGCAGAAAGAAAAAGTTATGATAGACTGAATTTTACTCCTCAGTCTGTTCATGTCCAGGAATGACATATTTCCAGACACTACAACACTGCTTGTGACTTTGCAAATAGCAGTGCATGTGACCACAGCAAATAAAAGCCAACAGCAACAAGAAGTGACAACTTGTGATGGCCTGCAGGAGAGTAATCACATTACAGTACCTCCACAGAACAAGAAAGGTAATGTATGTCGGTACCAAACTCGCTGCAAAGCTCACAATGTTCTGTTTGTGCAACAGAAGCCTTGCTATACTTACAGTGCTATCTCATCTCCTCTGGTTAAATTCCACCAATTCAGAATAAAACATACCAACTTTTTTCCATTGTTTCAAAACAATTTCCAGAAGCTATTTAATTACATGTGCATGTTGAACTCGGAATGAATGAATCACGCCAGTCACATGAAACTTACAATCAGGTTTTCCATCTGCTATTGTGCTGAAGTTCAGAGACAAAACTAAAACCTGGACAAATTTAAGACCAAAAGAGAAATACAGGGTAATAATTGGCTACTATTGCTCCTCATTTAGTAGAAAAGAATGATATGGAATGGAAATAAATGGAAGTGGAAAGGAGTGTACTGCATGTACACATCTGTGTATACATGTGATGATTATAGCCACATTAAGACAAAAAGAGAAATGCAGCAGTTTAGTTTGATTTAATCCAACTAGGTCATATAAGAATTTAAATCTTTATTCTTTGTTTAATAGTTATCCTGATGAATGTAAGTAAGGCGCAAGTCTACAGCGATCTAATCGATGCACAAGTTTTTTCATTAAGAGTTTTGGGAGACTTCAGTCCATGCAACATTGGAGGAATACAGGAAGCAACCATAAGAAGGTGCTTTTTTCAGACCTCATTTTGAAAGTTCTCTATCTTTTTCCCTCTTTTCTCCTCCTGTCTTTGTGTTAGCACTACAGAAACCTTGCTGAGGTCAAGTTTCTACATTTAACTATTTAATCAGGCTCTTTTTTAACTAGTCAGACTCATGATGGCTTTGTTGGCTTATGTTGTTGTTGCAAAGATGTCCCACACTTACACAAGGAGCTGTGTCTTCCTTTGGAACAAGTTTATCACGCCCATGGAAGTCTTTTATAAAAAACAATCATTTTCCTGGGTATTTCCTTTTTTTGATTGTGACTAAATTGCAGATGCTCATCTCTATTTTAAAACACTCAGTGCTGAAGCAGCTACAGAAACCTGTCCGGATGAAATTGCAGCAACCAGACAACGCAAGGCCAAGAAGACTTTCTCAGCCACAGCATGCTTAGAATTCTTCAAAAAAATTGGTTCTGAGGCATTACTGCAGTCAAACTGGTAAGTTCACAGAATCAAAGAATGGTTGAGGTTGGAAGGGACCTCTAGAGTTTGTCTAGTCCAGCTCCCTGCTCAAAGAAGGGTCAAGACAGAGCAAACTGCTCCAGGGTTTCTCCTGGCATTTTGAATGTCTCCAGGCATGAGATTCCATAACACCTCTGGGCAAACGGTTCAGTGTTTGACCACCCTCACAGTAAATTTTTTTGTCTTATGTTTATGCGGAATTTCTGCACCTCAATTTGTGCCCAGTGTTTCTTATGCATTCACTGAATACTACTGAGAAGAATCAGGATCCATCTTCTCTGCTCCCCCTGTCCTAGCCTACACTGGTGGACTGGATACCTCTCCAGCTGCAGGACTTAGCATTGTCCTTTACTGAACTTTATGGAATGCCTGTCTGCCTATTTATTCGTTCTTTCTCCAGCAGTGCTTCTAATGTGCAGAAGTTCTTTAAGACTTATAAGTAGAAAGAATAATGCATATTGCCCAATTCACTAAGCACATAATTTATGTAGAAGGTAGAGAAAGGTCCTGAAGAAAATGAGGGTTAAGCTTCATAACTATGACCTCATAGATATTCATTCCATTCAGGCGAAAGGCTCACTCCTAATGGACTACAGCTTAAAAAAATACTACCTATGAAGGGATATATTCAGATTTCATAGCAAGTAACTCCAGATATTACTCTAAAAAATATTACTTAAAAATCAAAGGTGCTGTTCTCCATTCAACCACATATACATCTCCTGCCAGAGAGGAGAAGGAGGAAAAATTGATCTCCTGTCATTTTTTTGCACTCTAATTTACCAAGTGAAGTAAAGATAATTTATAACAGAACTTAATGCTGTTTCAGTGCTCCGTTGGTTACAACCCATGGCGTCAGCAGCTACACATTTGCCAGACCAATTCAAACATCTTTTTTATTTTCCCTGCTCATACTGTGCTTTCTACACTAAACATAATAACGTATATACAAGTGGCTGCATTCTGTGTGTCAAATGAGTCCATTAGATTGAGTTGTGCTTTCCAATGGAGTTTTAGAACTTCACACAAGTAAGTGGAACTGAGTACTGAGCATCTAGTTTTATTTAAGTATCAAATTTTCATGTAAAATGTATAATCCTCCTATTATTCTATATAGAATATAGAATAATATAATGTACATACAACATATTAGTAGACATTTACTGTAATAATATTCTGTATGTAATAACATAGTTTATATTATATTATGTTCCATTCTATAACATTACATATGTTACTATAAATTGGGCTGAACAGACGAATTAATTAGCTGCAATTGTTGATGCGAATTCTTACTGGTCTGACAAGTCAATGAATATACACCCTTAAGAATAGGCAGTAGAGGTACAAAGGGAGAAAAATACTATGGAAAACACAGTACATGATAGTAGACATGGAGGCAATTTTTATATCTCTATGTGAAAAGTAATGATACACACTCCACAGGGATGGAGAATTCAGAATTATGATCCTAGCTAGGTTAAGAATAAAAACACTTCCATAGCTGTGGAATCAATGCCAGTTTACTTTTTCTGGATGCATCAAACAAGATATGTCCACTAAATCCTGCGTCCGAGGACAGAAATGTTGGGCTGAATCTGAAGTTACATGTTAGGATGAAGTGCAGAAAAGAAATATCTGGGTTGATTCTTAGACACATCATGCAATTGGCATCAAAGATACTTTTGTAGCACTACACGATTTCACAATGAAGGCAGAGTTGAGCGTTTCATCATGACTGAGTTATATTTAAATGCTGGTTTTGAAGGAAATATTTTAGTAGTAACTTGTGCTTACATACAAATGCTGGAAGTGTGGTTACATAGTCTGCGATTAAAGAAAACGAGGCACACAAAGGCTTAATCTATATCTTATTATCCATTGTGCCACTGATGTCATCGCTACCATAAACTGAAAGTGCCACCAAGGAGATAAATAGTTCCATCACACGGAGTAGGAAGGCTCTGAATATATCAGTGGGTTCTTTTTTCAACAGTACTGACAGGTTATATGTCCAGTTACTCCTCAGGCAGTTTTGTGGAATATTTAGCTGAGGCTATCATGCTCTTCTTATTACAACTATTTTCATCAGCATTCTCTGTATTGTTTTAATAATCATGAATCTTTTTTTTTTACCTCTTTGATCTGAAAGTAGCAGTAAACCTTGAAATAACAAGAAAATGCTCACAATGAAGAGAGTCTTCTCTCTTCCTAAAATGTGGTCAGGGAATGCTATCTCACTTTTGAGGAGAGTCAAAAAACCCTGAAAACTCTGCTCCTAGCTGGGATAAAATCTGTGTTACTTCTCTGAAAGTGGTTAGGACTCAACGAGAAGTAAGCATACTGCTTACATAAACATTAATTGAGGCACACAGCCCAAAGAATTTAAGACTCCTTTTAATGACTTACAAATGCTACATCTTCCTCACATACTTCTCCCACGATAGGAGGATTATTTATAGATACAGTCATCCTTTGAACTTATTTATTTAAAACCTTGTACTAAAAATCTTTGGTCTTAATAACAGAGAGATATATTCAGGAATAAGAAAAAAATCTCATAAGAATATATACTAAAATGCTTAATTAAATTTATAGCACAAAGATACAACTATTTGTTAGAAAACAGCCCTGAAGGAAAGCTCAAAGAAATAATTCTTAGCCGCCTTAAACAATAGAGCTGGAATGATGTCTTGTTTATAGACCACATACAAGGACAGAAGAGATAAACTGTGTGTGTGTTATCCCATTGAAACTGTAAGAAAAACCTCTCTGATTAAAGAAGAACCTACAGAAAAAAAAGACATGCAACCACTGAAAAAAGGATGAAAAAATATCCATATATTAAAATGCTAGAATTACAAAAAACCATAGCTTTATTCATGAGTTCATTTAATGACTATATGCCATTTTTAGCTCAATTTAAGGGCAACAACCTACACAACGGATTAAAAAAATAAGTTCAGATTTGCTTTTCCGTTCTAAGACCTTGATACAGTAAACTTACCACTTAAGATATTGCCAATTTTTCCTCCACAGAAGTTGCATTAGTGGCTCACTGGAGAACTATGATTCATCCTCACTGTGCAATCATCTGAAACCCTTAAAAATAGATAATAATTGAGACTTAGTTTTTTAAAAAATACATTAAGAAAAACAAAAAAGCCCCACCGTAGTATAAATACGCTCTAAATAGCTACAAATTAAATATTTACCACTTAGAGAACAAATGCCTTTGCAATGTAGCCTACACCCCACACAAAATGCAGAATGTACAGCTGGCAATCCTTTGATTTCCAGTAATGATTATACACATTGGCAAGTCCAGAATTCTGTATATGCATTTATTAGAAATGCAAGAAATCAAACATTCCACAGAAGCACAGAATCACAAAATGTTCGGGGTTGGAAGTGACCTCTGTGGGTCATCTAGTCCAACTTCCCTGCCGAAGCAGGGTCACCTACAGCAGGCTGCACAAGACCTTGTCGAAGCAGGTCTTGAATATGTCCAGAGAAGGAGACTCCACAACCTCCCTGGGCAGCCTGTTCCAATGCTCCATCACCCTCAGAAGGAAGAAGTTCTTCCTCATGTTCAGACGGAACTTCCTGTGCCTCAGTATGTGCCCATTGCCCCTTGTCCTGTCGCTGGGAACCACTGAAAAGAGTTTGGCCCCATCCTCCTGACACCCACCCTTGAGATATTTATAAACATTTATTAGGTCCCCTCTCAGCCTTCTCTTCTTCAGGCTGAACAAGCCCAGCTCCCTCAGCCTCTCCTCGTAGGAGAGATGCTCCAGTCCCCTCACCATCCTCGTAGCCCTCCGCTGGACTCTCTCCAGTAGCTCTTCATCTTTCTTGAACTGGGGAGACCAGAACTGGACAGAGTACTCCAGATGAGGCCTCACTAGGGCAGAGTAGAGGGGAAGGAGAACCTCCCTCGACCTGCTGGCCACACTCTTCTTAATGCACCCCAGGATCCCATTGGCCTTCTTGGCAGCCAGGGCACACTGCTGGCTCATGGTCAACCTGTCGTCCACCAGGACACCCAGGTCCCTCTCCACACAGCTGCTCTCCAGCAGGTCCGCCCCAAGCCTGTACTGGTGCATGGGGTTGCTCCTCCCCAGGTGCAGGACCCTGCATTTGCCCTTGTTGAACATCATCAGGTTCCTCTCTGCCCAACTTTCCAGCCTGTCCAGGTCATGCTGAATGGCAGCACAGCCTTCTGGTGTATCCACCACTCCTCCCAGTTTTGTGTCATCAGCAAACTTGCTGAGGGTACATTCTAACTCTTCATCCAGGTCATTGATGAAGCAGCTAAACAAGACTGGGCCCAGTACTGACGCCTGAGGGACACCACTACTTACAGACCTAAATTATCCTTGGGAAAAAAGTAATTGCAGGTAGAACAAAATGTTATGTTTTCTTTACCAGCTGAAATAGTATGAAATGAAAAAGAAAAATTTCGATGCCTCTGAAAAATGAATCTACTTCTGTCAGATGTTGTACACATACATGTAACAGAAAGCTCTTCTTCAGAGACCTTTCAGACAAAGTAAGATACAGAAAGAAAACTGTTATTAAGTCTAATTAGTTTAGCCACACAAAAAGATGAATATGCTGTGTAAAATTTTTTAATGTGTATTCATAGATGATATATGGTAATGCTAGAAAAACAGTATAATGTAGCAGTGTCTTAGAAGTTACTCAGTGACTTCAGCAACAGACTCCTTAACAGTGGAAAGCGTATGGTCTGCTAGCGCACATTAGAGTTACAGTGGGTGCTGCAGAACAGAAAGAGGGGCTTGATTGTCCATACTACACTTTTAAGCTAACTGCATATTTTGACTAGAGCATGCATGCTTTGAATGTTTCAAATAAAAAGATATGCTAAACTCTAGAAAAGTCACAATTGCTTAATTTAACCTCTGATTCCTATTAAACATACAGGTATATGTTTTTGTATTTGTTTAAATGTTTAATTCTAAATAACTTTTTATTCCACTAGCAAAGATAGAAACTCTCCTTTAGAACAACACATCCCAAACATAACACTGTTTTGTCTTGTTGTATACCATCACAATAAGGGATACCACAAGCTATTTCTTGTGCCCACAATTTCTGGATTATGCTTATTGTCCATGTCCACATTGTTATGATTGTTCCTAGTCATGCATTACAGCTATTGTTTTAGAGAGAATCCTCCCACTATCAGGATTTTATGCTGAACCAGATTTTCAGATTGAATAACATAACGTCATATACCTCGGTCATTTTAAAACACCTGTTTCTTGATAGCATTCTTTTAAATACTATTTGCTTGCTACACATACTTCAGAATAATTGATTATTGAATATTTAGATTACCTTTCTGCAATTCATACAGAAATCATAACCCTTGAGAATATATACTATATATATTAATAATAAATATAGTAATATATTTATTGTAATATATACAAACTCTGTTTTTATATTGTGCAATACTACTCAGTGAATGCAAATTTTATGAAAGAGGTGAATCATCACTATAGGAGTTGTGTGATCAAATCAGAAACTGTCACTGAAATGATGCTTGTGAAATTACCTGTCATCCTCTGGAACAAAGTCTAACACAGACGGCACACAAGTTACTTTTTGATGACAGAAATGGCAATACTTTGACCAGGAGAAATTCATTGTTCATGGAACTGTTGAAAAGAAAAGGCACAAGAAAATACTAACGACATTATTCATCCATCATGCCTATTTGAGGTCAGTCAGGTGAATATCCTAAGCTTTTTCAATGTGCTCGTAGAGAAAACAGAGCCAAAGTATGAAGAAAAAATTTATCAGTCTTGTAAATTTTAAGAGGAACGTGTCCTATTTTAAAAATCTCATGTTCAGCTGCAATAACATGTTCAGGTGTGAAAAACACATCTCATACCTCAACAGAATCCACATTCCACAGCTGACATTGCACACCACACTTAGGAGAGATGCTGCCTCTCCAAAGAAATATGATTTAATACAAGACAAAGAATACAACATCAATAAAGTTTTGTGTTTCCTTGGGTTTTTTTTTCCTTTTCTTCACTTTCAACTGTAATTATAGTAGCTTTGATGCTGTTCTAACATGCACAAACACGGAACTGTTCTGAAGGTGTTGCATACCACTTAGGATTGCTAATATACAACATATTGCCTCCCCCTCTTGCCCATTTTTGCACATATTTGCCATATTTGGGCCCAAATACCATACTTCTGACCCAGTTCTAACTCAGAATACTTTTTCTGGAAAGAGAGAAGAGAAGATGGGAAAACACGCAAATATATTACAATTTCTTACAATAGAGTCAAGGTCCTTCGATAGTTGTAGTTTCTGATTTTTTACAACTGAAGGTTCCTTAGCCTTCTAGGCAGTTCCCTAACTGAAAATGCCCATCTCAGACAGACTTGGGAGAATCAGGTTCAAGTCTAATCAGAATGTGGACCTGTACTCAGGTCGCCCCTATCAAATTCTAGTCTCATATCTCTGTCTTAAAAAATATTTGAAAAGAACTTAGCTCAGTAAGAGCACTTTAGACATTTTCTAACTTTGGCAGGACAGAAAAACTGTTTCATACAAGTTTAACTACAAAACAAACAGAAAAAAAATCACTATTTATCTTCTCTCTTCCTTCAAATTTTCTAAACATACTTATTCCTTCCAATTTTAATTGCAAGGCATTTTCAGCACGAAAAAAAATACTGTCCTTCAAATAACTACAAATCCTACTTGATATACATCAGTATATTGATTGCTGTATGGTAGATGTGCAGTTCTTCTATCAGCAATCTGTACTGTGACTAAACGGAGATGGGAGGAAGACTGTGAAGATTGTACAGTCTGGTAAATCTGCCTTCTTGAGAACAGAAACAGAGGTAGCAATTGTTCAGTGCATCCTTTTTCATCATTCATTCAGTGACACACATCTAGCATAGCTGAAGTGAGAATGTTATCACTTTTGTCAGGATTTCAGAACAAAAAGAATCAAACACCCTTCAGTTGTGCTTCTGACCTTCCTGCCAAGATAGGCCCAGTACCGGGTGAATTCACATCACTCTTTCACTCTTTGCACAGTTTGTCCACTTTCTCATTAATAGGTAAAAGTCTGAAAAGAAATTGTTACTGACTACAGAGCAACAAAAACACTTTCCACACAATAGCAACAATCTACTGAGCATTTTGCTTATACATAGAAACCCCCCCACATTTCAATCGTTTTTTTAAATCATGCTAAGTGAATGGCTAAGGGAATGAATAATCACAGAATCACAAAATCACAGAATGGTAGGGGTTGGAAGGGACCTCTGTGGGTCATCTAGTCCAACTTCCCTGCCGAAGCAGGGTCACCTACAGTAGGCTGCACAGGACCTTGTCCAGGCGGGTCTTGAATATCTCCAGAGAAGGAGACTCCACAACCTCCCTGGGCAGCCTGTTCCCGGGCTCCGTCACCCTCAGAAGGAAGAAGTTCCTTCTCATGTTCAGACAGAACTTCCTGTGCTTCAGTTTGTGCCCGTTGCCCCTTGTCCTGTTGCTGGGCACTACTGAAAAGAGTTTGGCCCCATCCTCCTGACACCCACCCTTGAGATATTTATAAACATTTATTAGGTCCCCTCTCAGCCTTCTCTTCTTCAGGCTGAACAAGCCCAGCTCCCTCAGCCTCTCCTCGTAGGAGAGATGCTCCAGTCCCCTCACCATCCTCGTAGCCCTCCGCTGGACTCTCTCCAGTAGCTCTTCATCTTTCTTGAACTGGGGAGACCAGAACTGGACAGAGTACTCCAGATGAGGCCTCACTAGGGCAGAGTAGAGGGGAAGGAGAACCTCCCTCGACCTGCTGGCCACACTCTTCTTAATGCACCCCAGGATCCCATTGGCCTTCTTGGCAGCCAGGGCACACTGCTGGCTCATGGTTAACCTGTCGTCCACCAGGACACCCAGGTCCCTCTCCACACAGCTGCTCTCCAGCAGGTCCGCCCCAAGCCTGTACTGGTGCATGAGGTTGTTCCTCCCCAGGTGCAGGACCCTGCATTTGCCCTTGTAGAACATCATCAGGTTCCTCTCTGCCCAACTTTCCAGCCTGTCCAGGTCATGCTGAATGGCAGCACAGCCTTCTGGTGTATCCACCACTCCTCCCAGTTTTGTGTCATCAGCAAACTTGCTGAGGGTACATTCTAACTCTTCATCCAGGTCATTGATGAAGAAGTTAAACAAGGCTTGGCCCAGTACTGACGCCTGAGGGACACCACTAGTTACCAGCAGTTTGAATGTCCCATTCAAATAACAAATAATTTTTGTATTCAAGTTAAAGGAAAATGCTCAGCTACTGATACATTCTTTGTGATTTGACTACACATTGACTGGGGTTATCCCAGATGAGGGAAATATGCTAGGAAATAATCAACATATGCAACATATATACCATATGCTGCCTTTATTTTTCCACTTTTCTTTAGATATCACTCAAAGACAGGCTATTGGACTAGATCAAAGTCCAGACTGACACAGTATTGCAATTTTTATGGTCATTTGTTTTTGTTTTCAATTTATAAGCAAGAAATACGTTCTGTTTTTAAATCACTAGACTGGATGAAATACCATTTTGAAGATTTTAAAATACATTAATTTATGCTTACTGTTGGATTAATACCTAAGACACTGATTTTCAATCTATTTTAAATGTGCCAATCTTTACATATTGAACTTTCATTGGAGGATCATACGCTTGCATAAAATTCAAATGTGAATTGCATACAAACAGAGAAATTTTCCTTTGGTCTTCGTTCTCTTTCCCCTGCACCAAGTGGTACATACATGCTAGAATTTTCCCAACAGTTTTTCAGACTCATTTGTTTCCTTCCACTCCCATGTGATCTTTTTTCTTGTGGTGTAAAAGTATTTAGGTGGGTGTGCAGTGAATCAGATTCCAGAAACTATTCCAGATTAAAACTGACTATTATAACTGGTTTATTTTTGGTGTATGTCATCTTCCCTATGGGGTTCACTGAATAATGGAACAAAACCCTTGAGCTGTCAAGGGAGCTGCAGAAGTCCTACAACAACAAGGCCCAAGTGGTGGAGGCTTCTTTTTGCAACAGGGCTGGAATACACTGACTTCAAAGGTACTCAAAACTACGGCCTCAGTCACTTTTGGATACCCTTTACAAGCAGCCCACACATCTACAAGGCTTCACAGACACCAGTTTAATAATTAATGTTCTAGGTCAAGACAACACTGTGGAAAAAAACCCAAGATTGATTAATACTGTATCAAATTACTGATTGTGTGTGATGTTCAAAAACTATTGCTGAACTTCTTTGGTCTGATGAACCGACAAGTTTGATCTGTGTGTTTTGATTAGCTTCATAACGTTGAAAGTATTCTGAAAGTTCTAGTTAGACAACAGGTTCCAAGAACATTTATTGCAGAAGTGTTATTATTCACATTTGCATGCAATTTCTTGATAGATACTAGCACCAATGCTGACAGTAATAAAACTAGATTTATATTACAAAACGTGGGATGATATCTATCACAGGCAACATTAGAAAACTGACAGATATATGACCCTTCATTAACTGACCTAGATATAGTTCTCCTGGGTATTATTTTAGTGTACAAAAATTATAATTGTCCTACAGACTTAAGAAAAACTGGATTACACAGTTCAGAGAGGGATGAATGCTAGTATTCCAGGCTTCCAAAATTCCTTAACTGTAGTGGAAATCTTTGCAAAGTATTCCATGTTGTGAATCAGCCCTAGCCTTGAAAAGTATTTAAAAATTATTATTAGAAACTTATTTCCAATATATCACAGAGTAATAATAGAAATGAGGTGATATAAAGTATATATGCCACACTTGTTTTGGGACAAATACATACACTCTTCTAGAATTACCTGAAAACAAAGACAATATATCAATGCTTCTAAAACCTACTGAATTGCCAAAGAAGTATTAAAATGCCTTATACAGGAAAAAAGATTCTTGTATATACCGTAACGATAAAATATGTGTCATATCTTTTAAGAAAAATATTTTAACTACTGAATATTTATGATTAAATATCTAATCTAATCAAAACTGACCATCTTTTCAAACATATAACCCATGTCTCAGATAATCTTAGAAATAATGTTCCTCGGCAATAAATCCTCAGATAGTGTACTGTTAGCACACACAAAACTAGGAGAATAGGCATAATCAGAAGTAAGGTGGCTACTAGGCAAAGACAAGCAGATTAAAGAGCAGAGGAGATTTCAGGAAAGAGGGAGCACAGAAGTAAAATTCCCCTTATCTAACCTGAACAAACATACAAGCCCAGTTTTGCTGAATTTCAAGGATTTATAATTCAAGGGATTTTTTTTGTTGTTTTTTTTAAAGAATAATCTATAATTATCCAAAAGCAATTAAAACATGGTAACAACAAAGGTACTTTGGAGATGCATTCATTCAAACATGCCAGTAAAAAAAGATTACCTTTTCAATTTGATTTTGTGATGCAACAGCCTCATAGTTATCCTGCCCCATGCAGTTATTAAACACTAAAATTCTGTCAGAGGTGTCCTCAATAATTTTCTACATGCAGTTGGAAATGACAGGCTTGGTTTTCTTTTGCTTGACACCATTACGAAGAACCAGGCCATTCACTGTCTAAGATACTTTCTTGCTTAATGACAGATGGTCTGCAAGAAAAAAGAAAAAAGAAGTAAAGTCAATATTTGGCTTCAAAATTAAAAACGGACACATCATGCTTCCCTTTCCCTATTACCTTAAAAATACACACTGGCCTGACTCCACTTAGATGCTGGTATTTTCTGAAATGCTACCACCAGCTTCCTACTAACCGTGACATAAGCTGTAGCAAGCTGTCTGCAGTGATAGCCTGCATAAATCATCATTCCTGAAGGGAACAGATGTTCAGGGTATGAAAGAGTAATACCACAATTTAGTCATAATTAAAATTCACCTTAGCATGCCTCTATCAGTGAGCAGAGAGGAACATTTCACTTCTCACCTACAAAAATGAAATGCCTCTCATTTCTTCTGCTTCAGAAAAATTAAGCCTGAACCTTTTGTACATTGTTTGAGTTCCGTATCTGACACTGCATCATATAAATGACATTTTTATTTCACTTCAACTGTTAGGTTTTTTCTTTTTCCAAACACTAGAACATGAACTCTAAATGGTGTACTGCCGCTGCACAGCTACTCCAGAGGTGTACCTAAAGCCCCTCCATAAGTACAGACTAGAGCCACCCTGGAGTGAAATCTCTTAAAATGTGTACAGTAGGGACATTAAGATCCTTTCTACTAACCGCTTTGTTCCACAGATCTGTTTCTCTGGTGCTGTACAATTTGTTAACCGAGACTTACCTGCTCCCTTCTCCAGAACTCTTCCTGTTACTTGTAGAATTTATTAATTTTGCCTTATCTTTGCTTTTGAAACAGCAAAAATGTGCACTTGCAGTTGTCAGGAAGGTATTCTGTGGTTGCTGTGAAAACCAATAGGCATGTGCACTTGGGATGAACTTGTTAGAATCTGCTGCTAAAACTCTAAACATTCACATTACCACTGATCAGGTTCCAGCATCAAGGGACTTTGCTAACACCAGCTGTACCAAGTAGACTCTTAGGCTCAAAATAGCCTTTTACATAGTATACTTAAAATTAGAACGCCAGGTACGATACAGATCAGTGAACAGCATTAGTTCTTACTTGCCACAGCTAAAAATAACTATGTTAGATTGGGAAATGCAGGGAGACTTCACTGAGTGGCATTAACAATTCTGTGTGTTTCACAGTCCTTACTGTTGAGCAATTGAGAAATACTTATTGTTATTGATTTATTATTCCTTTAGAAAGCATGAAAGTTTTACTAAATCCATTTTAGAAATGGGATCCCTGAAAAGTTGTATAGGATCTCACAGAAGAGCTTGAAATAATCTCCTCTCTTGAAGGACATGCTCAAATATCAACCACTCATCTATACAGAACAGTTACTCTTTACTTCATGAACAACAACATTTTATGAGGACATTTTTCTCACAGACATTATTTTTTATGCTAATAACTTCCATTTGTGTGAAAATATTATTTTGGTTGACTGTGTAAGACATCCTGTCCACTCAGCATATAGGATGGCTTGACTATCCCTTGGTCCCTCCATCAATACAGGTTCCAAGTCATATGAGACTGCAGTAATGAGGAAGATGCATCTCAGAATTGACAGGAACAGCATATCCTGAATCACACCTTCACGTGACTTATCCATGAATTCCACTTCTGATCACAAGAAAACAGTGATCTTGTAATAAAGAGGTGGCTGCAAGACCAGCTTAACTACTGGTTGAAAAACATCTCCACTGACATTGGAAAACAGATCTTAAGATCTCAACTAACACCAGTGATTAAAAAGATGAACTGATTGTCAGGGGGAATTTTTCAAAATGGTGAATTTTCAGAGAAGCTGCAGAAGGTTGTTCAGCCTTGGACAAAGAGGCTCCCACATGCATTGACAAACCTAGCCTAAGTCTGTGCAATGGTTTGGTAGGGTGTTCATTTATACAGTTATTGGGCATATATTATCTCTTATTTCCCACATCAGCAAGTATTAAAAGTTGGCTGAGTAACAGCAAAAGGATGTTTTCCAGTTTAGGTATGCTACACTAAGTGTTGCTTTGCTTCCTCCTGAGCAGAATGGTACTTGGAAAAGAAGTGGCAGCTGATTTAGATGATAATGAAAGACGACATAAGGTGAACCTCAGAGATCACTTGCCATTGAATGATAAGAGCAAATTGATGCCTAAAGGCGAGTTCAGGAAGATTACAGCTGCCTAAGCCAAAGAATGTGCTAAAGACAAATTCTGCCCACCCTTTAAGGTTATATCCACAGTACTCCTTAAGGCTGGCTGGAGAATTGCTCTGCAGGTCAAGCTTGTCTGTATTCTATAGTATAAGCCTGCAAGGAAGCTTCAAGCACAATAGGAATAAACCCCCCAGCAACCTGCATGGCGAAAAATGCTAAGCATGATCATTTGCTCCCAGCCTTGACAGAAGAAGATGTCAATGAGATTGTTATATGCATGAAGGGCAGGCACTACGTGGTAATGAATACTCTTCCGCCACTTCTGAGCAGCGTAGGCATAAAATCAGGCACTTGAGTGTCTTGTGTTCCCTTATTTTCAACAATACATTACTCTTGCCACCTGAAATTGTCTGTACATTGATGCTGCTGTGCATCCTTAAGTGACCACGATCCTACACGATTTGAGAAGTCTGGCAGCTACCAGTCTCTGGGGGCTCACAAACCAGAAATCTCCAAAGCAAAATTCCCTCATTGAGGGGATATTTCTGATATACTAAGTGCAGAGACAAACAGTGGTAACACTGAGTTTATAACAAAGTGAAACAGACTTGAGCATTTAAATCAAAAAATGACTGGAAGAATAGCGGTAAAGTCTCTATTATACAAGTGGCCAAGTGTTTGTATCTCCTGGGTGGAAGGAGGTCAGATTCTATAATCTTCTCAGTCTCACAGACTCAGTTCCATATTTCTCCATTCCCAGGAGTATGCTCGTGATCTCCAGCATGCTGGCTGGACTGAGATCTCTCTTGTTGCTATTGGACTGCAGCAATAACGTAAAATTCCCAGTGGAAGAAAGAAAGAATGGCCATGGGAATCTAAGTTTACAGACCATTGATAATAAAAGTACTTATTTGGCACTAGGGTAAGGCTTTTACAATCCTAGTCTTACACAATGCCTAAACAAGGCGTTTAAGCAGAGGCATCAGATGAGATTTCAGCTTCATTCCTTTCTTCAGGATTTCTTAGTATCTGTCATAAATGCTGCTTCTCTTGAACCTACCCTGTGCTTCACACTGATGCTGTAACTGAAAATGTTGTTACACACAAGTGATTTGATGAGAGACTGGAAGGAAGCTTCTAACCCTGCTCAGAATATTTTGAGGTCTTTACATGCCTAGGATGTGTGACAGAAATAGAGCAAACATGGACAACGGAATGTAGAAGATTGCCAAGATCTGTAAGCAGAGAGGTTATACTCTATTAAGCTAACAACCACAGTAAGAAAAAACAGACAAGCTCTCTGACATATAATTCCTCCTTGCATTGTTTAAATACTTAGATCTGCTACAGGGACCTATTATTATTACTACAAAACAAGTGGATTTCATTCACTTTCATAGTTGGGAATAAAATGCAGCATCATTATGCAACAGGAGAGGTTGAGAGATCATGGACAGAAGGTAGTTGAGAGGACATCTAACCGTAATCTTCCACCACCTAAAGAATGGCTATAGGAAAGAGAGAGAAAGAGATTTCTCAAAGAGGCACGGTAAACAGACATGAGGAAAAAGTCACAGCTGCAGCATGAGAAAATTCAACTAAATATAGGGAAAAAATATTTACAACAATTAAGCAGTCGAGTGGGTTGCCCATAGAGGCTGGGGAATTTCCATCTTTGGAAATTTTCAAAATTTGACTGGATAATGATCCAAGCAATCTGTCCCACCTTTGAAGTTAACCCTATTTGAGGAGAGTGGACTAGATGACCTGCAGAGGTCCCTTTCAAGGCAAGTTATTCTGTGATTTTCAGTCATCTGCTACTCTGTAGCAGACAGTTGTACACGCTATTGCCAACCATAGTGTACCTTAATTTGTTAACCACAAAGTTAACACCAAGTGCTTCATACTGCAAATATACAAATCTTAAACCAGGTTTTTATAGGCACAATTTACACAATTTTTTATGCCAGAATTTACCATAATTTTCAAAAATTAAATTGTATGCTTGCTATTATGCTTAATATTAACTGTTGAAATGATTGAAACAAGATCAGCAATACTAGTCAATAATTTCATACAGAAAGTGATTACCCCAGCAAATTGACATTACACTGAAAACTGTGGATAAGCAGAATATATTGCCTAAATGGAAGTGACCCCTCCAAAACACACAGTAACATTGTTACTCGTAGTTAAAGTAGCTCTAAAGCTTTAATCATCTCAAGATAGCAGAATTACAGCCTAAATTCATATGCCAAGGAACATCTTCCTCCAGCAAAAGAATTCTTAATGATATGATTATATAGAGGTTCACTGTTAAGAATGAAGAATATTACTTGCAGAATAACAAATATAAACTTAAAGAGCACTTAAATTTTCATTTGACATTCCCTGTCTAAGTATTGACTATACTGTTCATGATCTGAGCCAAGGTCTGTATGTCACACACATTTCCTGCCACAGTGAACTTATTTCCCAGTTCTGTGTTCTCATTCTCCCAGCACCTATCCCCTTCACTCACAACTGCTTTATACTGTCATTGTTGAAACAAGATTTACAGAGTTGTATGAAACTTTCTCCAAATGCTAACAAAAAGGAATAAACCGACAGGTTTAAAGGGACCATATGGCATTAAAAATATATTGATACTGTATGCTATATATTATATTAGGCATATGTACTTAGACACGTCTTGCTTTAACTTCTTTTCCTTTCCTTGCCTTGATAGAAATAAATACCAACCAATGGCTCAAACAACCTTCATAACCTCATGAATCCGAAACTTATTGTCTGAAAAAAATATTTTAATCTATCAAAAACAGGACATAATTTTCTCAGTTCCCACTTTTTAAGAATCTGAAAATTGAGTGATACGTTTTAAAGGATGCAAAAGAGTAAGAGACATCAACCTAAAACATACTTCATATATTAATATAACTAAGTGTTAATATAATAAATATGAAACTCCCTGATATATATTTATGAAATAGGAAGAAAGGCCCAAGTTTCCTACAATTTAAACACTCTAGTAGTAACAGCACCCAATGTTGCATTCAATTACCTCCTCTGTTCAAACTGCAAATGCCTCTGTATCTGGGAAACAAATTATGCCCAGGTCACATTCCTGTGTTTAAGTTTACAGTCACTCCCTTTTCTTTAAATACTTGAGAGTTTTTTGTTTCTGCATGTTCTGAAGTGTCATCATTTATTGCCACAGGCGGAATGGCTATATTTAACTAATAATGACAGCAGTTGTTCTTAGATTTTAAACTCACTAACACTAGTCTGACATATTATTTGAAGTATGTCTTAATTCTAAATTTGATTAAAATTACAAACATCCTATCTTCTCTGCCAATCAACATACTTCTTCCCTTTGCCCTGAACTTTTCTACGAACTCTTCAGGAAAATAGGTCACAGTATTAGTGTCCACTTCAACTGAAGAAGGCCCCCAGATCGTGAAAATACTTTTATACGCTTTTCACAAAACACAAGTAAAAACTTAGGTTCATCAATGAATTATGAATGTTTTTCACTATGTTTTGTGTGATTGGAATCTGAAATCCAGAATTTACTTTAAAAAAATCAGATTACATTTCCTTTTAAATAATAAAGTTACATTTTACTTTGGGAAACAATTGAAAATATGTAAATGATTAGCAATTAAAACTGCTAATATTAGTCTAACAAACCAGAGAACCAATACTAAAGGTTAAGCAAAAATTCCCATGATTGTACTTGAGCAGTCCAGAGGCAATGAAAATTGTTTCAAGAAATCAAAAATTTAGTGTCAGTACAGTTTAAAAGAAATAATTAACTTTTTTTCATGTCATCTCACATGAATTCTTCTCTTATTTACACTCAAGTAAACCTGAAATTATGTGGGGAATTTAACAGGTGTAAATGCCAAATGGAATAAATGAGCCCTGAAGAGACTGCAGCAACAATGCAGTATGATAAACACATATAGAGACTGGGTGAAAGGTTAAGGCTCTGGCTCTGCACGTCAGCACAAAATTCAATTGATACATTGATAGTTTACAATGCAAACAATTTTCTTCCACTTGGCAGAGAGAAGAGATGGAATGGCTCTTCAGTCATCTCACCAGTGCTCTACATTTATCCTCCCCATTCCTCTTGAACTTACGTTCACAGGATCTAGAGTGATAATGGTTGGAAGACTGTCTGTCTCATTCTGGATTGGGATGAATTTCTCCACTCTGCACACCTGGCAATCAATTTTGGTTTGGTTTTTTTATTTATATCGGGGTCAGAGGTTTAACTATAAATTATTTTAAACAGATTCTTACTGCAATAGACAGGTTAGTGAGGATACAGAGCTCAATGTTTTACATTTCTTGAAGAATTTTTCATTTTAACACTCCTGATTAGCGCAAATAAAGAAACTAAGACAAAGGTTCTACAGGCGAAGATCTTCTTCTGTTGCTACGTGAAAGGTATGGACAAAGTTTTCTTACAACTCCTGGTTCTTTGTACACATAAGAATGTCTCAGAATTTACCCTGGCTTTGTCTTCCAGGATACCACTGGGGAGGTGGTAGGACAAGTTGAACTACTCATTAAACAGAGCTGTACTTTTTACATTTAATTTACACCGTTTCGGCCATACCTTATTGTTTACATGTTCTTTTATTCAAATACAATTTTAAGCCATATTTGGAAAGTACTTTTCCAGTCTAGAAAACAGCATCATTCTTTTTTTTATCACAGAACTGCTGACTTCTTTACCATGACTAAGTTCCTACTGCTGTAGATATCATAAAAATATACAGAAAGATACTGCTTCATATCCAGGCATTTTATATATTTTATATATATTTATATATATATTATAATGCAGAAGTCTATGGAGGAAGCTGTATCTCTCTCTAAAATTCAAGTGGATTCTGGGTAAGGCATCAGAGTCTGCGTCCCCTCAAAGCACAGTACTAACACCAAACTAACTAACACAGTATCATCTCAGTCTTTGGTGCCCTAAACAAAAATGCAATATGAAACATAGATGTTCAAGAGAAACTGTAATAAAAGGGTAATAAATAGTGCATTTTACACATATATATATATGAAATGTGGTGGATACTATCATTTCATAAAATCATTTCTCCTTAACAGCGGATGCTGTCTCTAAAGGGTTTAGTCATCTCTGTTTTGTCTCTTTAGCAGCATATTATAATGGGTGTTGACTGGTTATCTAAACAATTCAATTTGTATAATTAATCTTATGCTTAAGTAAATTTTGCATTATGGCTTTTTAATTGCTAAAAAATCCCAAACAAACTGTTGAAAATATATTCCCTCTGGTGATTTTTCTACTCTGACTAATTCACCTTACTTGGTTTTATTTTTGTGTGTGTGTGTAAATGTATTATCACTTTTAGCTATCAGTTTACAACTTCTAGTGAAGTTGTCATCCCTCACTCCATACACCCTATTGGTTGCTCCCAGAAATCAAGCATCTGGTCAATCCGTCATGGTGGAAAATGTCTTTACAGACCAGTAACGTCATCAAGTGAAAGTATACACTAGACAACCTTCAAAGGTCACTTCCAACCCAAATTATTCAATGATTCTATCATTCTATACCACAAAAGTTTCTCATATTTCTTTAACAAACTACCACAGTTAATAGACGGGAGAGTAAAGCCTAAGACCAGGAAAGAAAGTTAAAGCCTGACAACATACATTTGCTATGATTACTGTGCCATCTATAAGACCCTGTATATGTTGTCTGGAAAAACATATTTATCAAAATCTGCTGTGGGAGCTCTTGAGAGAACACTGTAGGTACCTTTGCTTCTGGTGCCAAAGGAAGTACTAGAGATTGGTAAGTGAGAAATCTAAAGGAAAAGACACAGCATATTAAAGGTGAGATCTTACCATTAGATTCCTGTATAAAAAACACTAAAGACTTCAATGCCTTTGAGTGGCTAGAAGGGAGACTTCAATATTGTGAAGGGTTCCAAAGCAGCTCAGAAATGGGCATTCTTCAGATTTGAAAAGGTATCCACAACAGGAAAGGGCTGCAAGAATCGGTAATAGTAATTTGAATCTAAATTTTCCATAGTCAAATAATAAAATTAATTTTCTGTCAAACTCTTCAAACAAAATATAATCTAGGTTTTACTGGCATCCCTCTCAAAAACCAAGTTTTTGTCATTCTAACTTCTAGGATATGATCAAGCTATTTTCTAAGTATTCAATTCTATTTTGACATATATTGATTTGAGAAAAAAATTCTACAGCTTGCAATAAATCTGTTTTATATATTAAGATCTTCAACCTGTTATAAGATGGATGAGCTCATAATATACGATGAGATACCTATTTCTGCATATTTTTATGAATAGTTGTTACAGCATACTCCTATTCCAGGTCAAAATTCCAGTACTAATGCACTGAAATAATAACATATAATACAGTAATTACAGGAAAAAATTGTAATAAAACGTATGAACTTCAAGTTCATAGAGGAGATGCATTTTTTTTCTGCAAATTAAAATGTAACAACTTCAGTTTTTATGTGTTGATCAGAAAAAAGCCCTATATTATTTAGAATGCTGCTTAGAATTGAAACATTTCCAAATCAGTCAATAACTAGAATGGTAAGAAGCCATCATTTCCCTTATACTTACTCTGTGTTGAAAAGATGTCCTATTCTAAATGTGTTCACACACTTTCTTTTCATTCGGAACTTGTTTTGGTAAATTACTTCATTTTGTGGATCACATGATATTTAAAAAACAATAAACAAAAAAATCTTTATCTCTTCATTTAAACACAGACCTGAAATGCAGCATTAAGAACACTAAACATGGATTACTTTTTCCAGCAGCCTCATTGTCACAGTGCATTATACAAAAGACATAAAATCTTATTCATTAGTTTTAGTTTTACTTTTAGCAAACAGTACTGGAAACATACACATCCTACAAACATAACTCTTTATCAAAGAGTACAGACATTTTGGCTAACCAGTAAAAAACTGAACATTTATGTACTAATTTTTTCCATATCAGGTGTTCTTCTACTATAGTGATTCACAGAATGAGAGCTGGAGGTGGGTCATAAACAACACTCTGCACCTGGGTAATAAGATGAATAATCAGATGAAGCGCCAATGGGATCAGTGAAGTGGACCATGCTCCACGCAAGGAATCCTTGTCAGTATGACTTACAAAAAATACGTGAGCATGGCATATCAACAGCAGCATTTTGGCCAAAATGCTGTCTTTAAGAAGTGACTCAGTTTAAGATCAGCACAGCTAAACTAGATGTCTACTTGTAAATTAGACATATCTGAGCTAGTCATCTTAGTTTCCATTATAGTCAGTGGAGCTCTAGTAAGTATAGTCATATATCAGTATAAATACCGAGCTTCACTGCTCTGAAGGCTCCTGCAGAAGTCACTGATGTGACACTCCGCAGTACAGTGAATTAGACATGAGCATAACTGGTTTTGGATTGCACTCTAAGACTACAATCGATTGAACAGCCAAAACTCCTTTGTCTCCAACTTAGCAACTCTGAAGCAAGATCACAGTAAAGGACAAACACAGAAACTGAAAAATTACTGATTGGAAGCTGAAGTTTAGAAGCAGCCGTATTTTCCACAAGAGCAAGACAGATAAAATGTGCAAACTTTTTATGAAGGAGTGATAGCTAATTGATTGTTTTATTGGGCAAGGTTGCTAATGTCACTAGAATGAAATTAAATAGAAAGAAATTAGTACCAGTTTAAGAAATTGGGAACTAATGAAGAAAAAATGAAGCAGTACATAGCAGACACCTGAAACTCAGTCGCAAAGAAGTGTGCAAAGGGGGTACAATAAAAGCTGACAGGAGAAACACAAGGTATTAAAAAGAATAAATAAGAACATCCAACATATTTTAAAATTCAGTGGCCACTAAATATAGAAGTGTCAGCAAACAAACACTGAAGTACATAGTGTCCCATATATTTCCACTGAACAATTAATTAAATACAACCATTGATTGCCACCATACATACATTACATGGAAGAACAACATACTACAGAGCATTAACTCTTTGGCACAGTTCTGCAACACACTAGTTCCACAATACTACCAAAAAAAATATGTTTTGAATGCTTGAGACTTGATATATTTTTGTTTGCTAAACTTCTGTTGGAATGGCACCTTATAACAGATGTCACATGTATTTATCATAAATATTGATTTAAATCAACAGAAGCAATGGCTTTCAATTTTTATCCCATATCATGCAATTTGACAGCCTATGTTTGAATCCTTATTCATTTAATCAAAAACTCAATACAAATTTTAATATGTCAGAAAGATGAGGAGGTGAATAAACCCAAATAAACCAAGACACCAACATCACTGGGAATTATATTTTATCCAGGTATTGATACCACTTGAAGCAATAAAAGTATATGCAAGATGATATAATTCTGACAGACGTTGTAATTTATACAGTACTTCAAATACAGATTTTCACGAAGGTGCTGATCTTGCAAATATTTATCTGTAACTACACATGTAAAACGTCTCTCTGATTTCCATGGGATCACTTGTACATATTTGCAGGTTGGGGCTTTACAGTATATCACTGTCCATTCCCATGCAAAAAGGATTTACTACTGACATTTGACCTTGTTATCTATGCGTTAAGGACTCAAATGCAGCAATCAGCATGTTTATACTGACAAGTCATTCTACTCTACGCTTTCTTCCCAGTTGTGGGCTAGAGAAAGAAAGTATAAAATACGTACCGTCTATCTCTATGTCTATACATCTCTAAAACCTATCTTCAATATATTGTAGCTTTTTGAAAATGTATACATTGTCCATTCATGCTACATATAAATAAAGATATATAAGAAAAAAAAGTGCTACAGAATATTATATAGAACATTCATAAATGTGCTTAACATCTGTTTTGATTTTTGAGCACATGGAAGTCTACGCTATTAACTGTCTTTTTCCAGTTCTATTAAACTTGTAAACATGGGTGTAAAAATGCCTATTTTCTGGTATTGGTGGCTTTTCTACTCATAGTAGTGACTTTTTCCTGTTATACTTACCCTTTTAATGGACACACAATATGTTACTCTGTGCCCAAGCTCACCTACTCCTTTTCTCAAAAGACAAGGCACATCTGCCACCTGCTCTAGTCTGTGTCCCAGCAACAACTGTCGAGCAGCAAAAAGATTGATTATCAGTCAAAAACCATTCAACAACACCAGATTTTGGTAGGTTAAGCTTGCTGATCCAGCAAGAGATGGTGTGAAATTTTCAGTAATGTGTGCCAACATTTTGGTGCTAAAAGAACAGCAGTGCATGTCACAATGAAACACAGCCAAAGATATGCAAACAAAGCACAGAAGTTTTTGTTTTGAACTTGGCTTGCAAGAGGAAAATGAGAGAAAGAAAAAAAGACTCGCTTAATGAATTTGAAAATCTCTCGTAACGCTCAAGTCAGATGTATGGAGAAACTATAATAAGAGTACCAGTGAAGACTTTGTAACAAATTATAGCAGTGCCTATATAAAAATATTGCAATAATAGGATTGTTTCAATGATTCACACAATACTAATAGCAGTTTTATCATATACTTCTGTAACAACAAGTACAAAGATCTGTTCCTTTTACTGAATATACAGGCCATTCATTATAGCCATTCCAGTGAATGGATCACCTGTATCATACTAAGAATAATTTTTATGTTATAAACAACAGCTTATCATATATAAAAATGCTTATGTAAGTCATAGACTTACTAACATGTTTCATTCATTAATACCTCCATGAATATAGAAATATACCTTTAATTATACGACATATCATAAAGCCTCTACTAAGATTAGATTTTTATGTGTATAGAGAGAGCTATGTTATCGTAATTTTCTTAGGCAAATAGCCAGTAATGAGTACTAAACAGATATCTTCTTGAAGTGTATCTGTACTAGGCAATACCAATCTGTAAAAGAATTAGCAAAAGATTGTTTATTTTGAAATTCAGAATGAAATATTTGACACTAAATTATGTCTCCTCATACTTCCCAAGTCAACAAATGCTATTTAAAAGCTATGTAGAAATATAAAACCCAAGGGTTTTTTCTGAAGAAAGTACGTAAGAAAAAAAAAATGCCCAAAGGTGCAAAGAAATCTCTATATATAATATATACCACATATACAAAAAATACACACACTAGTTTGATGATTTGTCTTTTGTTTTTCTTCTTTGCTATCCCTAACTTTTAAAAAAACATATTACATTTTACTACTACAAGATTATACAAATTGGAAAGTTTCATATAACGTTAAACAGTTTATCTTACTTGCATTTCTTATTGGAATTGTACACTGGAATTTTAGATTCCTACCTACACATACACTATCCTAATGATAATTTTACTTTTTTATTATATGTTAGCTTATAAAGTTCTTTATCACAAATGCCACTTGAATTAATAGATAAATGAAATACCCGATTGGGATCTTGAATATGATACTGAACCCCACTGAAGCAAATATTATAAAATGTTACCACAATTTGCTGCAGAAATCTCACAACGTACTTCATGATCTTAAATTATGACAGAACAAAACATTTACATTCACATTGAAACTGTAAAGGATTTAGAAATAGTTTTCCTCCCTTGTGAAAAATAAAACATAATTACCAGATTGGTAAAGGAATGAGAAGGAAAGAAGAAAAATTTTAATAATGCTCTTACCAAAGAATCTAATATTAATAAAGCATAGTAAAGTTGGTAAACTTTCAAAAATTTTTAAACAATGGCATTAATGAATCCAATCTTACATTCTGGATTATTTTTGCTAGTGGAATAAGTCTAATTAATTATATCTGTTTGATGTCACTAAAACTAAACAGTAAATTCAATAATCTCTTTACATTTTCACCATTTAACCTCCTGCAGGCTCCCTAATGTCTATTCAGATCTATATTAAATTAAGTACCAATGCTAATGAAGGGCAATAAACGTAGCTGTCAGTAGATTTTTCTTTCATTAAGCACATTATCCTCTTACTGAGCTGTAAATGAGTAAACATTAGTTTTGTTAAACCATGCAAAAAGACAGGACGAAAATCATTTTTAATTGCACCCCTTAAGCCATTTGCTGGGAGTTCAGTTTTGTTTTCTTTTTTTTACCTTTTATTTTTTTGAATGGATATAAAAAGGTCTCTCCAGTTGAAATATAAACGTTGGCATCATGGGGTACGTCTTTAGGTTCTAGTGCTTCAGTGCCGTCTGCCAAGAATGCTCATCGTGCAGCCATGTTCAGATTCAGCTTTTCAAAGCCCTCCTCCAGCAGCTAAATGAATGCAAGAGGTAAGGAATACTGATTACAAATATATTTATTTTATGATCAATATTCAGTCAGATAAAATAAAAATGGAAATAAAAATTCCACTCCCAACTAGGTTACCAATCATAGTAACTGCACTACAAGTCACTTAGTATTTCAGTGATTATTACTAGAAATCACAGGATAACAATATGAGAAAAAACACATAACCTTAAAAAGATGGGTTCAAAATTATTGTGCTCTTGCCTTTTAATGTTATATAATACTGTATGTTATGCTGCAACTTATTTCACTTAGCATTTATAAGAATTTTTAACAAGTCACACATTTTCAGCATAGGAAAAGGAAGAAAAGTTTCATGTAAGCTTATTTCAAAGGAAAAAAGGATTTACATTAGGGTTTGACGCAAAAGCTACAAACAAACTTTATGCACACAAGAAAACTTACATTAGAGATTACTGGCTGAATTAAGGACACAGGAACTTTAGCACAGATCTTTCTTGTGCCATTTTTGTAAGCTATGACTTTGATTACGTTTGGCAGCTGTTTAATAACTTTGGACACTTCAAATTTCCTCTGGACATGCCAGAGTTTTGAAACAGAGAACACAGTTAATTCTGTTGAAAAAAACCCAGTTTAGGAAATTAAAGAAGCAATTCAACATATCCTATTTATATTTTTTTACTTGTTTTTTAGAACTTCTGTAATAATTGTGGGAAAAGACAATCTGAACATATGATCATTAAAATTCTTCACAGTATAAGAATTTAGTTTGCAGTGCCTAAGTAATAAATATAGAAAATACAGAGAAATTGCACTGCTATAAGCAAAATAGACTTAATCTATCCCAAATTGAGTTTATTCAGAACTGCCAGAATACGTGGAAAGCAGTTGCTTAATTCCAGTATGAAATCCTTTTATACAATACTTTAAGAATTTCATAAGAAAATAAATCACCTAATTTTAAAAGTATTTTTCAAAATCTATCAGCACAAAGAAACATAGCAAAAAAAATTGATGATTCTGAGAAAACTCGTAAATAAAGAGTGCCTTCAGTGCATACTATGTAGATTATTGCTTCTAGTTTAAAAGGTAAGAACTGATGACTGTCTTTTCTCAGGCAAAATTTCAATCAAATTGACAGCAATTATGTCTGTACAGTGACTGCAGAGTGGGGCTTATTGTTAATTGTTTCTGTTTCCCAGATAGCCAAATATATTCAGTGCAGCTGCCAGAATAAAATTAAATAAACTAATACTCAATTTAAAAAAATCATAATACTATTTCAAAATGTTCCTACCACAGACAACTACTGAATAATACCACAGTAAGACTGCTTTTAAAAAGAAGGGGGGGGGGGGAGCAGATTTATAACAAAATGTCATACTTCAGCAAGAACATTTGTGACATATGGTCCCCGTCCTAGCCTGCAACAAGAGGTTCCCATGCAGAACTCGGAACTGCTTTGAGGCCTATGATTTTAATTTCTCTTCCATGAAAAACCTTGGAAATTTTTCCATTTATTTCAATTAGCATTGAACAGATACTTCACTTAAACAATGATGGCACGTAGGTAATCTCACATATTTCACAGTTTCCACATTTCTTGAATGACAAAATGACCACATAAGAATCCTAGCTTTTTTATATTCTTTTTAGCATTTCTAAAGCAAGCCACAGTATTAAATCAGCATAGCTACTTCAGTGTTGAGTACTAAACTATATAAATAAGAAAGCCAGAATGTGGCCCCCTTAAAACGCAATTACATTCTTTTCGGTTTTAGAGTTTAAGACTTTCATACACCAAGGGACAAATACATTAAAATATATGTCTTATCATACAAAATTAGCAATTACAAATATTTTAACAGTTTTGGATAAAGCACTTTCAGAAAACATTTACAGAAAAGATATTTAAGTGCCACTTGTATCCTACTTGAGGGGATGTCTGCATACAAATGAGGGGATACTATGATAACTATAATCATCTAGGTTTGTCTCAGTTTACAACAATTTACCTACTCAAAATAGAAGACACTAACAATAAAAAACTTTTGATGAGAAGATCCAAATTAAACACACTAAAATATACTTCTGTTCATCAGGTCTTCATTTTAATCACCTTTATGTCTTCACTTTAATCACCTTTATGGTACATTGGAAAATCCAATGGTTCTCTTGGATTTTCCAGACAGATGGAATCAATTAATTTTGGACTAATTATGGAGAAACACAAAGGGTAAACTTGATGGATATTACCTACCTATTGTTAAGTCTATTAAAAATTTGTAAAGCAAATTGGTATGCCTGGTTTATTGTCATTTTATGTGTCTTTCAGAAATGTTTTATGAAATCAATATGGTTTTAAAAAGGACATACTCCAAGAATTTTTTAGGTCAAGAAATCTTTATAAAATTATCAAGGTCTGTTTTAGAATATCAACTGAATGATCATTACAAGGTGACTGAACTGCAGCAGTCATGATTAAATGCAACAGAGAAGAGCTTTGATTACCTTAGTTGACCTGTGGGAACACTTTCAGCTCTGTTTCTCTTGGATGGTGATATAAGACAGAAATTGTCTGTACTGCTTGATTTGTAGCTGTCTATATGTCTGATACTCCATCACAGCTCTGAACTGATTTTGTTTGATGTGTAGAACAATCCTGAAGTCTTGACCTTCTTGATACCATTGCTGATTGCAGGCGAATGTTATGGGCAAACAGAAGTTGCTAGAGCTTTGCTTCCCTTCAATATTTTTAACAGCTATTTTTGCATAGGGAGGGAGACATTTTCTGAAACAGAAATATGATAAATATAGTTAACATTTTATTATTTTTCTCTGGTCTTTCAATTACTTTAAATTATTAATGACTGACTGTAAGGAGTTCAGAGACGCCTACAACAGTTTAATTAAAGTTGGAAAACACCTGATGAAACTGTGTTAATGGTTTAATCCTGATTCTTGTTTCTGCAAACTATAAAATTATTTCAGAATTCAGCTCAATTAATCTTTGCACAAGCTAGGATCAGAATGGGAATTGTATAAAGTGCTGTAGGACAGGATTATGGTGAAGTACAGTACATATTTCAGCTATACTATATCGCAATAGCACTAAGACTGCGCTAGCCTTCCTTCACACAAAATGAACATTAAATTATCTCATAAAACTAAACAAAAAAAAGGTTTTATTTGCATAAAAAAAATTAAAAATAATGAGAACAAAAGCCTCCAACTTTCAATTTGAGGCTACCATTAATGGCACAAAATTACTTTATACCGTGGGCCAGAAGTCTAGACGGAATAATCACCCATATGAAGATCACACAATCTAATTTTATCCAGTCTTTGGAAGATCCAAATCAGCACAAGTATAAGTGTGCCAATAGCAGTATCAAAGATCAAGAAGAAGCAAGAAAGGAATCGGATGAGATCAAGCCCTCATTCTTCTTTCGCATTCAAATAATTCTTAAGCGACAGAATATTCCCATTATAAATTATAAAAATTATGTCACAACAAACGTGAACTTCAAGATATGTCTACGTGTATTGCAATACGTTTACCTAGGAAATTCTTAAACTAATATACTACCACTAAATATTGGAGCAATCGAAGAAAACTCTTTTTAGTATTATGAGTCTGAACACATTACACTTTTGATTTCTCACTAGTGACAACAAGACAACATTATTTTTTGTAAATACTCTTTTTCTTAAAAGACCATTTTGTTACCCACTTCAAGAGCAGAAAATAACTACAAAACCAGAAACAAAATCCTTGAAACAAAATCTATGAATTGCCATTATTTATTCTGTAGATAACTTCTTTCTTCAGCAGATAGCATCCTTACTCCTTATGAACTATTTTGATGAAATATTAATAGTATTGTTAGTATTAACTAGGAATCATCTTGTTTATGTTAGAAGTAAACCATTATGTAAGTTCAACAATATATACTACCTATTCTTGTCACTAAATTACACAATACAAGTAAAATACCTACAAGAACACTACTATTATTGTTCCCTAGTCCTTGTCCAGTTTTTTCTTAAAATTTCCCACCATCATAACAACTATTTATACGTACAGGGTATGTAAACCTCAGGGTACTTGTGCATACACTCCAAGACCTTAACTGAGGTGGTTTCAAACAGAAAATGCAAGCATGCAATTACCAAGAGTAATCTTACTCTTGCACTGCTGAGCTGTTCTATACTTTGAAAAAACTCAAATTTAGATGTAACCCTGGTGACCATTCTTCTGGAGATTAAACAACATAAAATGAAAGTCCTAATATCTGGAAACCTCATGAAAGAGACAATGTGAAATGGCATTCACTAGTCAGTAAAAAAAAAGCTTGGTACTCCATATTAAAGCAAAATTTCTTCTTAGTCAATGGTAAATTTTGCTGGATGCTAACACAAAGACTGTGTGATCCTATTTTTACAGCACAAGTAAAGCTGTCCAGATAGAGATACAAAGAGAAAATATTTTTAAACCAGAAATTTAAATGGGAAAAGAAATGAAAAAAACTAAAATCTAAAGAGCTCTAACAAGTTTTTTCCCATTTAAAAGTAATTAAATTATTGTTTATTCATGGCCAAACACTGAAATCTTTTTGTAATTATTACAAAAGGAACTTCTACTTTCAGTTAGTTCTATATGCTCAAATTCTGTAGCTACATCAGATTAAAATTTTTATTCTGTTGCTATAGTGTAATTCTCTAATTATTCATTATCGTCTAACTACAGCACGTTTCTCCATATTTCTTCTTTAAATAGGAAACAGTATACTAAAGAAAAGTAAATAGTCCATATAGTTTTCTAAGACATAAATCTGCACATGGCTAATATTATTTTCCGTAAGTAAAAAATACAGTTACTTAAACAGACGTTGGTTCAGTAACAGCTATACAGGTCAAAGTTATCACACAGTTTTGGATGTGAATTCAACAGCAGGATAATGACAGTTGCCAAGGATTTGTACTTGCTGTCGCTTACTACTAGTGTTGCCTGTCAAATTGTCTCTTTTTCTTATACAGAAGCCATGGAAATTTTTATGGATAGCAATTACTTACAATATACAATGAAGTACATCAGATGTAACAACCACCCTTTAGCCCTTCATTATTTGGTCGTCTCTTTGTTATATCTAGTCATCCATTTTCACCTAAATTATTTATTTATACTGCATATTTGACAAGCATGTATTCTTTCCTTTATTTTTTCCAGTAGCTGTTCAAAAGATATAGTGATTTATTTGCATATTCTATTGGAATTTACATATTTAAATTTTTATATTTAAATTTACCTTATTATTTTTATTTCTGTACTTGCACTTCATGTTGGATTTCTCAAGAATAGCATTATGTGCACAGTGAAGGCATTTTATTTATCTGTCAAAGGTATTAAAAATTAAAATAATTGGAATATCAGCTCTTAACCACAATGGAGGGGTTAAGTAAATCTTATAATTCATTCATTATTTGTTTGCATTATTGAAACATTTTTCTCCAGTCATCATATGCATTTCATATTTGTTTTCACTTATGTTATTGTTGCCCTACAGTCCTGTATGCTCCAGATAACCATATTAATATATTAATATATCTTTATACTGATATATGAGAACATGATGTTTCATGTATTATGGTCCTGAAACATTTTCTGGTACAGGTCTGCATTAACATCATCTTAAGTGTTGTGAAAATTCTAAATTTAATTGTATGTACAGGAAACTCACAGTATATATCATTTACATGATAAAAAACAAAGCCTAATAGTTTAGTAAATGTAGTACATTTGAAAAACTGCCTTCGTAATAATTCACCCAACAAAGGGCAGATTTACACACGTAATCTGTATCACTTTGGGAAATATCTTCTTCAACAAATAATGCTGCAAAACTCTCACCTGCCAAGTAAACTAAACTGCTCTCAAGTCACACAGCAGCTGGAAAGAAAAGGTGATGATCACTATCCTTTTATTAGGAAAGCCAAATCTTCCCCTTTTCTCCTAATACTCACTCCACTTACAGTCTATCACAAAATTACAAGTTATTCTACATGAGTACACCCTGAGTAATAACCTAACAAGTACAGACTGTGTGTGAACTCATGTCCCACTAAAATTGTTGGGAATTTTGCCAAAGTCTTGAATGAAAATTTTATCCTGGATCTCTGAGTCAATGAATAGAAACTGCTTCTCCTTTCCTTGTCACTTCCCCACTGAAACCCTGGCATCCCACAGGCCTCTGGCCATGAAATATTTTTCTCCAGCACCTCAAAGAGAAGAAAAGAAACTATACTGCTCAGTTAGCCAACTGGTGCCTAACGCAGAAGAAAACATTTAAACCATCCTTTTTTAATATCTCAATAATCTGGCAACATTTACTATCTCATCTTACTTAGCCAAGAAACCAGACAGCACCCAATATGCCACTTCTGTCTCCCCCTCAAATGCCAGAGAAATGGGATTTTCTTTCAGTTCCTGAAACAGACAAAACCTACTCAATGCCTGAGGAATGAAGCCGCCACACTTCAGAAATCAGTGCAAAAAATGAGAACATAGAATTCCTTGACCAAATAAGGGCTCACAAATAAATTGAGAACTGAGTCATCATAGCACAGTTTTACTAGTTAGGTAGATAACAAGGTAAAGAAAAAGCTGTAAAAGTTTGAAACTTAGGTGTCACTTCCACTTGCAGAGCTAAAGTGGCTCCCATCTGCTCCCATGTCTTTCAGTGAAGCAGAAAAAAAAAAGGTCGCCGCACCTTGGGATCTTCAATGGCTGTAAGGGCCCTGCCTGCACCCCCCTCCCAGGGATGTGGCTGCTGGGCTCAGGGCCAGCTGAGGGACGGCGCAGCTGAGGGCTGCTGCTCCTTCCCTCTGGTGGCTGTGGGCAGCTGCCAGACAGCTCGGCAGGGCGGCCTCAGCCAAGGCTGGCCCCTTCTGCGGGAGCCGCCTTGAAGTCGAAGCTCAGGGCTCGGCCTTGCCTAAGGTGCAGCCTCACCCGCGCGGCAGCCATGCTGTACCCCAGGCCCGGCCATGGGCCCCGCTGATGTGCACCGGTCCCGGCCGCAGGGGGCTGCCTTCCCGGCTTGGCCTGGCCACCACAGGCTGTGTCTGATCCTGGCACCAGGCCTGATCCTGGCCCCGGCTCACTGGCTCGTCCTCCTGGCTTGACCTCGGCCCTGCCTCATCGCCACGGGCTTGCCTGACGACGCGGGCTCTGGCTGGCCCCGGCTGCCATCCCGGCTGGGTCCTGCCCAGCACAGCCCCTGCCCTGCAGCCCGGCTGTCAGCCCGGCCCCCACCTCCCCGACCCGCAGGGAGCAGCCCACCCTCCCCGTGCTCTGGCGAGGGCTTTGAGGACACAGTGCGGTCTCTTCCCTTCAATAACTACATGCAGAATCTTGTCATTTCTAATCATTCTTACACTTTCTTTGGCACAAAAATATCGTCAACTCTCCTGTCTGAAATCAGTTATTAAGACCATGACTCGGCGTTCCAGTTTGCCATCCAACTGACGAGCAAGAACTGGTATCTAAAGAGCTGAAGAAACATGGGAAGACAAAGAAAATTATTTTACAGATTTCAGGCACACTAAGTCAGCTGCAGATGGATCCGGAATGAAGGATTCACAAACACTGAAAAGACTAAAATTTTAAATAAAGACAAATGTTGAAAATCAACCTATCTGTAGGGTTTTGAGATATTTTTTCCTCTTACTTGAGTGAAAGTGAAAATATACTATACAGAGACAGTATAAAAATATTTTAAATGTTTTACTGCTCTTCATCTTTAGTCTGACACTGATGCTAACAAAATATTTACTCAATTATATTGTTACAACTTATCACACAGCAGCAAATTAAACATCTTTGACAAATTACACGAGTGAAAAGTTGCCATGGCTTTGCTCACACTTTTTTTTGTTAATGTAGGCTGTGCATCCATGTGGCATGAAGACATTTGGAAAGTTAAGCACTCATCGTATTTTGAGATGGTGCACATGCCATATGGCATTTTTCCTGAGCACTTACTAGACTTCTGTTGCTTGCCATTTCCTCTTTAGAAGTACAAAGGTTGTCACTAACATGAACACAATCAGCTTTTCGTTCATAGTTAAGACCGGTGACTAAACAGTGATTCGAGAATCGAACCAATCTTGTGTCATAATTTTCTCTACAGCTTGTGAGACATTGGTGGGCTTTAGACAGAGTCTCGCTTCGATGCATGTATCCTTTGCATATTGCTCCTTTCTGGAGTAGCAAGGTTTGGAATTGAAAGGGAAGTTTGAAGGCTATAAATAGAGAGACAAAATACTTTCTCTGTGGACTCAGATTAATCTGATTATCTGTATATATAATAAAATCAGAAACATCTGAAATAAAGTCATACAGTTTTTCAATAAAACCACCTCTTCTCATATTCTCCCTGCTGCCCTCTATCTCCTCTACCCCTATTAGAATGGAACAACTATTGTGTTTCAGAAGTTGTTTCTACAAAGACATTACCAAGAACCCAGGACCTTTGTAATTATCATATACCTTTTAACAGGAAAGGTTCTTTTTTTTAATTTAGGGAAAACAAGTATGTGATAGACCTTGAGATAAGATGATCTGAATCCAGGTCAGAATCTACATAAACCTAAAACAGATCACTGGCTTTTGGACATATATACGGTCTAATATTTTACCTATCATTGATTGAGACAGACTGGTGGCCAGTTGAGAAACCCTTAAATTATACTTCCTTATGCATGAGATCTGCCATCTGATGTGCAAGTTACCTGTGAGAACGAATCTTCCATTTTCAGCATTACTGCAAAAACTGTGCTGACAAAAACTTACAAAGTAAGCTCTTAAAGTGAGTGCTTGCTTTAATATTGTATAAAGATCAACATTTGAATATATGTTTTATTTTAATGAAAAGAAACAACATACACTTTACACTGTCAGCTATACTATTTTTCAGGGACAAAAATTTACGAGTTGATACCTGTAACAGTTTAGCAATCACTGTTACCAGCAAAACCAACAGTAGCAGTAAACACTAAAGCAAATCTGAAGCTGGCCTTTATAGTTTTAAGAGCCAATTCCTGCAAATACTTCCACAGTTGTTTAATATAAAGCACATCAATGTGTCTGTTACTTGAGTGCAAACAGAAGCATATATGCTTCTTTGCAGGACTGAAGCCTTCTTGTGCATTTCTTAAATATTTGTGTTTCAGGTTTATATTACTGTTTTCACAGTCTACAAAATGTAGACATGCCACCATGTCCTAAAAACTACCAAGACCAACCTTAAACATTCCATTCACTGAAAACAGCTACAAAACCTTTTCACCGTTGTCCTGGTTTCGTCTGGGGTAGAGTTAATTTTCTCCCTAGTAGCTGGTGTAGCACTGTATTTGGGATTTAGTATGAGAAGAATGCTGATAACGCGCTGATGATTTAGTTGCTGCTAAGCAGTCAAGGACTTTTCCGCGTGTCATACTGGCTTGCCAACGAGAAGGCGGGGAGCGCACAAGAAGTTGTGCCGGGACAGCTGACCCCAACTGCCCAAAGAGATATCCCGTACCATATAATGTCGTGCTCAGCACATAAAACTGGGGGAAGAAGGAAGGGGAGGGCGTTCAGAGTGATGGCGTTTGTCTTCCCAAGTAACCGTTACACGTGATGAAGCCCTGCTTTCCTGGAGATGGCTGAACACCTGTCTGCCGATAGGAAGTCGTGAATTAATTCCTTATTTCGCTTTGCTTAAATGCATGGCTTTTGCTTTACCTATTAAACTGTCTTTATCTCAGCCCATGGGTTTCTACTTTTTCCCATTCTCCTCCCCACCCCACGGCAGGGGAGGGAAGGGGTCAGCAAGTGGCTGGCTGATGCTTAGTTGCCACCTGGGGTTAAACCACGATAATCGTACAAACTGATCCATCTGACTAGTTAGGCAAAACGGGTTGGTGTTTCATTGCCCTCCCAGATTTCTTGAATTTCTTTCTTCTAGATCTTTTGTTAAATAGAGTTGCTAATTTTTTTGGTGATAGGATTTTTCTTAACGGTATGTCTGTACAGTGTCTAGCACAATGGGCCCTGAACTTGCCTGAAATATCAATGGACAACAACCCCTGCTCCTCCCAAATCAACACTGCGGTAACAATAAGGTAATAACGTAGAACCAAGTAATTCTATAAGCCAAGAAAAGCCAACTATATTGCTGAAATATAATTTTGATGTTAAACTAGATAAATCTCAATACCAGTTACAAAAATCAGAAAAAGATGCAAATTTTATTCAGTAACACTTATTTCAACTTGACTGGATTGATATTCTGGTACTGAGTACTATTCTGCTTTTATATATCTTAACCTTCAAACATTCATTGATGCATTATCTCAAAACAGCTTTATTTACCATGTGCTTGCTTTTATAAACTTTACTCAGTCTAGCTCAATGCAATCTGATGATAAAGTAATATGATCTAATGGCTAGATGACATCAAAATGGGGAGACTTGCTCCCCTCTTCCATCTCTTCCCCTTGTCCTGGACAAGTTCTCCAGCCACCTTCTCCGTGCTGGCACTGATGCATGACAAATCTTTTCAGTAGGACTAAATCAGCAGAAAATTATAAATTTTTTGGCAGAATTAGATTTTTGTTTATTTATCCCCATGAATTATTTCACTGTGTAGTCACATGAATGGCAGTGCTGATGCAAGGGCAGCAAGAGTACATGACTGAAGCAGGTGAAAAAGAAATGGCAGAAGAATTTTACCACTTTCAGTGGCAACTAGTCATTAGATCAGCATAGCTGTACCTTCAAACTACACCTTTCAGTTCAAACTGAAAAGACAACAGGAGTTTTGCTTAAGCTAAGACTGAAAAATATATGTAATACAGGAATATACAACTACATGGTATCTGAAGTACAGCAACTATAGTCTTTCCTGTAATGCTAAAAGGTATTTTACAATTTGTCACCACACTTGGAAAGTAACTTAGTCTTTAAAGGAATCCACATAATGGAAAAACGTTAATCAAAAGTATGATAAATTATAAACTGTGTCTCTAAAGGAAATAAGCAAAAAGCCAATTAGCCCAGTGCTCCTCTTCAACAAACATGGGGAAACATATCCAATTATCTCAGAAAAAAGCCAATTAAAATAAAATGAATAATCTAAATACCAGAACAAAATATTTCATTTTATAATTACCTTTCTCAAGAAGCTGGTTTTAACATAAACTGTGAAATACTGTCAACCTGTCATGTTTGCAAGCTTTACAGACACCACAGTTGTTGCTCCGTTGCCTTTGTGTATATTGCAGTTTGCATTAGCAAGTAACCAACGTGACATTAAACATGCCTGTTTCTGATAAGGGTTTTCAAATATATGAATATTTCGTTTAAGTATATCAGAAGAAAGATCAAGGTATATCAGCAAAAGGAGTCTTATTCAGTCTTTTCACTACAGGAATTTAAAAAAGAAGAAATATGACATGATGGGGCTTTACACACATGGTTAGCAGAATGTGAATATAAGTACAAGAGGGACAGGAAGAAAAGAGGTCCTTTTGTTTGAAAAATCCAGATGCAATCCAGGCATAGCTGCAATTTGAAGACTGAAAGAGTGGATGCGTATTAAAACTGTTCTGCGTTCTATGACAGACATGAAAAAAGCAAAGCCATAAAATGGCACTTTTCCGAAGTTGCAGAGGGATATCGAGAACAATGTGTATCGCAGAGAAGCATTCCTTTCTTAGAATCTCATGGAATATGATGCAATTCTATATTAATTAATTCTACTGAGCCTACATGGCAAAACTGGGATTGAAACAGCAACATATGAAAACATTTGCTATATAATGTACTGGCATATAACTGGGAAAAAAATCAAGTTGATTTTTATATACGTAGAATTTAAATTTCAATAAAGTTGGACTTTGACTACATACAGCATAAATAGGATTCATTAAAATGACTACGGGGCCTCAGCAGTAAGGACATGGTGGTACTAGCCTAGTCATGCTACCTTTGTCATTTGCAGGCAATCAGTATGGGAATGAGGTCTTTTACAGCATGACAATGTCTCAGAGGAAATCCCATTATGATGAAAACAGGGATTAGAATGTACCATACTGACAAAGTGTAACCAAGTAATGTTAGTTTCTTGATGAATGAGATCCTTAATTTCAGACAATAGTGTGCTAGTAACTATGTATTGTTGGCCCAGGGAATAATTGTTCATATATATGAAACTTTCACATCTTGGGGTTTAACACCTGAAGGATTTCTCTTGCACTAGTGGCGCTGTTTCTTGTAATCTTTTTATTCCACCAGTGGCCACTATCAGAAGGCTAAGTACGAGTTTAACCCTGTTTGGCTTCTTTCAAGCTCTTGTGCTCACAGACCAAACCAAACCAAGACAGTAGCTTGTTGTCATGTTTCCCACCATGAGAAAACATTCCACTCCTTTCTTACTAACACAGCAATTTCAGAAGCTCAAATATCATGTTAGTAATGTGATTTTTCAAATGCAGTTTGTTTAATTTAGCAAGTTTGCAAAGTCAAGCACTGAAAATCAAGATAAAAATAAAAATTTGCACCTGCAGACTTTGTTTGACTTTAAGTACATGGATTCTGATAGATGTAGTGGCATAATAATTTGGTTTTCTGTGTCCTCCAATTCACTCACATCACTGAGCCAGAAATGTGCAAGGAAATGCAGGAAAAGAGAGAATTGTCTCATGGCCAAGATCTACTGCGCTGGATAAATTGGATATCTTTCTTGTCTTTGTCTTAAAATTCTAAAGTGATATTGAAGAAGTCCTATCGACCAAAATTTCCCAGGAAAAAAAAACAGTAGCCACATTTTCTAGATACCTGATTTGGAGCATCTGTGGTCTGTTTTTGTAGGTTTTCCACTAACTGTAAATGAAGTCTTCTCTGAACATATGAGATGCATTATAAAGATAAGTACTGTACGTTATAGGAGTTTCATATTCCAAAACAGAACACCAAAATTCATCATTACTTTGATGTCATGAAGACTTATTAATTAGAGTGCAGAATGAAGTAAGATTCTGTAACATGTTTATTATGGATGTTTATTATTGATGAATGCATCTTCAGAACAAAATTTGAACAAAGGTCCATACTGTAAACAAACAGCTCATATGAACACTCCTCATTTTTGGCAGAGGCAGAGGTCACCTGAGAATAAAAATACGCAATATGTTACAATGCATATATATGCCAAGTGGGTGAAAAAAGATGAGAATAGCTGGTTCTTGGTTCAGCCAAGTGCACAGCTTTTAATACTGTCTTAATGTTTAAATATTAAGCAAATACTTAGGGAAAAAAAAGTTGGACACGCATAGATGTTACTACAGTGCAAATGTGGCAGGCTAAAAAGGAGAGACAAATAATTTGTCACAGGGCCCAAGAGTAAATGCCATGTGGATCAGTGTTAGCAAAGCAAGGAAAGGTACGAGTATCTTTGTCTTTCCCCCAGTTTAATCTATGCCTGGTTTAGACTGATTGACATTGCACTTTAAAGACAAAAACTAAGTCATGAAGTCTTTCAAATTATCATATTTGACTGAATTTTCATCCATTGATTTTACTCCACCTGCAGCACACTAGACAAGGTAATAATTTATGATAATTATATGAAAATATACAATTAATATTCATCACCTCTCATTTCTCATCACTTTAGATGATCAGTAATGCAGAGTAAAAATGCTGTCAGATTTCTAATTGCTTTGTAATGGGCCTGAAGTAGGGAAATCGTTAAAGACAAACAATCTGTCACTTGTCTGTTACCTTAACTATCTATCACTTAAAAAAACCCTCATTAAATACATTGCTAATGAACGACAAAAGACTGTACTCAGTGTGCCCAGATGTACCTTTTTAAACAATATTGTAAATTGCTTAAATAATTCCCAAGACGTTTTCAATCATTTTTGTGCAAATTTAATGGAAAACATATATTTTCAGTGCATGTTACATCTCATTTGTTCACATCATTATGACATTTAGTCTATCATATCCACATCTCCTGGGAGACAAAACTTTGTTTTTCTTTTTTCTGTTGACAAATCTGACCCAATTACAACAAATTCTGGAAGAACTTAACATTCAGATCTCTGACACCTTTCTCTTAAAAAGAAATAAAAAAAAAGGATCAGCTTTAAATAATCCTATCTCTTCCAAGAATTTTTAATATCTAGATTAAAAAAGAAGCACAACATTGTTCAAGGCCGAACAAATTATTTTATCTTTCGCAAAGAAAACAATTGTTCCCAAGAGACAGAATTCAGAATTTTTGCTTGCACCATTCTTTTGAGTCAGCTGTCTGCTATAGCTCTGACAGAAAACTTCACTTGAAAAAAATTATTCTCACTGTACTGACTTCAACAGTCAGAACAAAAACAGTATGCCAGAAGGAGTACCGGTGAGACCCCTTTGTGAAATACTGTATTATTAATTGCCACATTAATTACTTACTTTTATTAATTGCCACATTAAAAAGTTGGAAAAAAATGAAAAAATAACAACTACAAAAACCATCTGAGACAAAATATCGATCTATGCATGACTTAAACATGTTCATTCTCTTAAACTTCTCAAAACCCGATAAATATTCAGTGCTTGTTTTTGTCAGCATGTATCAGATGCTAAAACACCACAGTTTAAGGCAAAAGGTGTAAGAAGAATTGATGACTGGAAATAAAAGCCAGGCAAATTCAAGCTGAGAATTACAGACAAATTTTAACAGTAGAATGACTAGCTGTGGAAGCAGCCTTCTCACAAGTTAGGAATTTTCCATCTTTCAGTATCGATAGCCAGACAGAACATATCAGCTCAGAATAGTCCTGTAATACATAAAAATTCAGACTAGATGATCTAGTGCTTTCTTCAGGTTTTATTCCCACGTATCCTATTTCCTCTCAGTTACAAGAAAAACAAGAAAGCAGAGAAGACTATGCTTTCAGAAAACCATGAATTAAATAAATAAACAAGTGAGCTAACAGACTCATTCAGGTGCAGGGCTTTGTATCAAGAACAGCACTGCAGCGTATGCTGAAGTTTAACAAACCTAAGTGCCGTCCAGATAGAGACGTATTTGTCCAGATAGGAATTATACTAAATAACTTTGCCTTTCCAACTATAAAAAGGCATTTGTTGCACAAAATTTTAATTTCTCAGATTATTCTGAATATTCTAGATGGTAAGTAATCTTAGAAAGACTTGCCTTCTGATTTTTATATAACCTGTGCATCACACTTTTGTATACATATATAGCAATATAAAACCAATACAAACAAAAAAGCAAAAAAAAAAAGCTTTACTACTCTGAACAACACTTTGAAAAATACCAGTTGTCTCCAGAAGTAAAAAATATAGTTAAAAGTTAAAAAGTCTGCATGCTTCAGCTGTTTCTTAAAAGAATAAAATAATAAGGGTATGGCCCATCATTTGTACTCCCCTTTCATTGTATTAATCTGTGACACAGTAGTCCAGTTAACTCCTTAAACAATTCTTTTCCTATACTTCCATGACAATGCAACACAATACTATGCGACAGTTTAAAATCAAGCATCTATTAAAACCTTAAACATTTTCACAAAAAAAAGTTTAAAAAACCCAATGTATACACAAATATATACAAGATATCTTAGAAGAAACCTTTTTAATGTATTTAGGTGTCCAGCTTCAGTGAGATTAATAGCACCTATACATACTTGAATAATGATTTGTTTAAGCTACTTCAGCAACTAACAAAGCCTGGTTTCCTACAGACTTGGGTCCTATACCTCCCATTTCGGGACAGCAGTCCCGGGTCTTCTCCATGACTTCATTGTCTGTCTCCACACACCCCAGACTTTCACGGTAAGTTCCCCTCACTTGCCATGTCAGTTACCTACTTGTGGTTTGCTGTCAGAAAGGAAAAGGCAGCAAATCCTATGGCTAGTTTGAACTATATGCTGATTTACCAGCCAGTAGCTGCCAAAAGCAGTAAATAGCATTTGAGTTCAGTTCGTTTTGCCCTACTTTCTCTCCCCTACATACCCATTTGATTTTAATGAATCTTGAACTAACTTAATTTTGATACATTTAATGATACAACATTGTCAAATCGTCCTGAGATTGATCAACAGCTTCAAAAGTCATTATGACCAGGCAGAGCACGATGAGCTAAGACTAACCCGAACATACAACATCGTGATTTCCAAAACTGCATAGATTAAAATTAAAAGAGAAACCAAGACACAAAGATTCAAATACCAGAAAAGGCCAGATAATCCTGCAGTGATTTCATTTCATAGTTTATGTATTCTACAGTCCATGAACACCAAACCATTATATTAAACAGCCTGTTTTCTTTTACTTTGGCACAACCGCTGAACATGCACAGAAAAGAATGAGTGTTTCACCTCCAGAATTGTTCCACTAACTTCAGAGATGATTTCTTAACATTTATGGTTAATTTCGTATTGAACAACTAATTACAGATAATTATACTATTGGATACAAATGCTCACAATCTCTCAAATTGCTCTGAGTTTAAACTACTGGCTTCAGGCACCAATCCTGTAACAAGTTAAAATGGAAAAATTCTATATGCAACATTTAAGAGTTTTGGGCATAAAGGATAAAAATGGATATTGTAAATGTATCCAGTATGTAAGGATATTAACCATTTGTGATAAAAGCTCAGGTGTAGTAACCAACCTCCATGACACCACCGCACCTTTTACAATTTTTCCTTTTAATTTTCCCCCTCTTGTTCACATATCAGCCCCAATCAACGGCTGAGGGGAACACATTAAGTGCCGTGGGCCACCCCAAGTTAAATGTGGGCTGATCGCACACCAAAATGAAGTAGGTAACTCATGCAATTGTACCAAAACCTTTGCCTGAGCGGTAAATTCTAATCTCAAAAGGGACTATGTAAATTAGCTCACACTTGATACTTCTCATATATAATTCAGTGATTTCAGTTAAATATATAATTATTCACACTGGTGCTGCGGAAGTTAACACCGCATTGACAGAGGGAGCTGGACCATGGCTCATACTAGTACTGCCCAAGTGCAAAGACAAGTGTCTCTCTCTTTTGACAGCTATGGACATCCACGTTACAAGTTTGACCTCACCTAAAAAACTGCAGAACAGGGCAAAATACTAACCTGCTGACTGTTTTGCAGAGACATTGATGACCAGCAGAGACAAAAATCAGACTGATGCACAGGTCTTGAGTAGTTATGTAGATGAGATGTTTTTCTCACCTACCCAGAAAGTCTCTTGCTTCTCTACTGTCCATGTCAAAATTTAAATAGATTCTCCGCATTTATTGTTCAGTTCCAATTGTCCCACATCCTTCCTGCACTGGTGGTTAATGGCAACAACATGCCAGGAACAACGCTCCCAGTTCTTCCCACCCACGTCTGTACAGCCTGCCTGCTGCTCTACTTAAACAGTTCAAAGGATGTGAAAAACGACAAAAAAAGTTCCTTTAGTTCTAACACGTTGCATAAAAATATCATCAAAGGAAGTCTGCTACACATTTAAAGCTATAGCGTGAACTAAGTTAGCCTGAACTAATATTCAGAGATTTTGCTGTCTAAGATTGATGGAGATTACAAAAGCTGAATTTTACAGCACCAACCTAACCTTTCTTTTTTAAGGGGAGACGTCTTTACGTCATTAAAAGTCTGCTTCCTGAGCTTAATTTTTTCATTAAGAGGATGTTCTTCTTTCCTCTTTAGGACAAGTACTTTCTAGAAAGAAACCACCATCTTTCTCAGCTCACAGGGTCGGGACAACCCGTCAGGGAGGCGAGCAGGAGGCAGGAGAGTCAGGGTTCTCTCTCCTGACGCTCGCTGCCTGGAGCAGCCGGGCAGGAGGAATCCGAGGGCGTGTGCCGACCGGACGCCGAGCCCACCGGCTCGGCCAGCCGCCCGCGCCCGCACTGCCCGGCAGGCCCGAGGCGCCCCGGGGTCGGGGCCGAGCTCTGCCTCCGGGGCTGGGGAAGGCCTGCAACGAGGAGGGGCAAAACGGACCCGGTGCGCCCTGGGTCTTCCTGCGCCTGGAGGTGGAGTCCCTGAGGGGAGAAGGGAGGGGGCCGGGCGGCCCGGACTCCCGCGCAGCAAGCGAGGGAGGGGAGGGAGGGCAAGATGGACCCTGGTGTCTTCTCGCACCTGGAGACGGAATCCCTGAGGGAAAGTGGGGATGAAAAGATGTTCCCGCTCGCCCCGAGCCGGGAACGAGCGCTGGAGGGCGGCCGGGGCCGTTACTTACGGAGGCCGGCTGCAGACTCGCAGCCACAGAGCGCCGCCGGTCGCCATAGAGACGGCGTCGGGCCTCGGCCGCGGCTCCGCTTCCTGCCGGTGCCAACGCCACTACTGCCCGGGCGGAAACAGGTAAGGCGGCGCCGTAAACCATACTCACCGCTGCCCCGCCGCCACGCTAAAGGCGCAAAGCGCCAAGCGGAGGGGTTGTTTCCCGCCGGACGCGTTACCCGGGGCACCGGCCGCCTCCCCCGGCGCAACGGCGGCGCGGGGCAGGTGGGTGCTCGCTCGCTGTCGCCGCGGGGTCTTCTGTGGTGTGGGGTGGGGTGGGGCAGCGGCCTCGCGCTGCCGTCCGTTGGTGCTAACGGCCGGGGGGGAGGGGTATCCTCGGCCCCCGTGCTGAGGCGGCGGCGGGGGGGGGGAGCCTCCGGCGGCCTCCCTGGCCTCCCTCTGCCGGCCTCCTCCCGCTGCGGGGGTCCGTGCGTCGTCCTGGGCGGCGCTGCCCTTTTCGCGTGTCTGTAAACACCCGCGTGGGCTCCCTGAGGGAGGAAGGGGTCTGCGTGGGGTGGGGTGGGGTGGGGTGGGGGTGGCGGGCGTGGAGCTTCCCCGGGGGAAGGGGAGGAGCACCGCGCAGTCGGCTGTGCCCTTTTTGCGGTTTGAGCAACAGAGCCTGCTTCCCCCCTCAGAAATGTGTTTGTTCGGAAGTATGGCGGTGGTCACCAGGAACCGGTTTTAGTGCTGAAATGGAAGAAAAACCCCTCCTTTTTCTTCCGACAATAAACTAAAAATTGACGAAACTTGTAAAACTCTTCCCTCCTGGGAGACAGGGTTATTTCTTGTCAGGAAGTTCGTGATAAAGCAGCTACTACAAGCTTGGGATTTCAGGATATCTAAGAATCTGCTTGAAGCTCAGGCGTTACTGTGCTCTGCCTAGCGTTTAATTCTGTTTATTTTTTTCGTTCTGCATCACTTCCTTGATGATAGATGGCCAGAAATGGAAACCCTCGACTAGTGAGGTTTTAGTTACCAGCCTGCACTAGCTTTATGTGTTTTTGTTCATTTTTGTTTGGTTGATTTTGTAGGCTCTTCAACTTTAATATTTGAAAAGTTAAGCTGCCTTACCCAGCAGGGTGGAGGAGGGTCCAGATTGTGAATATCATCATGCAAAACCTGAGCCCTACCTTTTTGCCTTCTTGCATGTATCTCATTCAATAATTGACAAAATGTCACACTTTCATTTACTTAATTTTTTTGTCTATTAAGTACAGTATTGCTTCAAAATAAAAAGTGTCTGTTTTAAGAAGTGTGTGTATAAAAAGTGTATATATAACATGACTAGGTTCAAGATGGTTCAGACATTTAAAACACAAAATGGTTTTAGAGGAGTATGCACAGCTTCTGAAACATACACAAAGGAGTGGGACAGGAAGCAGCGTAGCTGACATCATGTATTAAGCCTTTTCACGATAGGTCTTATGTACGGATGTAGATGTGCTTGAGAGCTACAATCTATTTCATGATCCTGTAGTTTGTCACATTTCCTCATTTTTTCTATTCTTAACTGTTTCTCTTTCAAATTGTAATTATATTTATTTCATTTTCTTACACAGTGCTAAGAAAGTAATTCCAAAGTGGGTCAGACTATGGCCTTGGAAAGGATAACACAAAAGGACTGGTACAAAATTCTGGGTGCACAGCCATCGGACAGTCCGGCAGAACTAAAACGAAAGTACCAAAAACTTGCTTTATTAGTAAGTATGTTTTTCTTATTTAAGATGTGCAAAAATAAATTTTATAAACCAAGAAGATAATAATTGCAGGTTTTGTTGTTACATGTTTTGTATAAATATGATTATCAGAGTATGTTTATAACAACAGTTTACTGAGGATGGTTTAAATTTGAAATAAACATCTGGAGTTTAGGAGTTACTGTATTTTGCAAAGCAGGGTTGTGGTGTTCTGGTTCCAAAACACTGATATGTCTCCCAGCTTTGCTGAACGTTCATGAATGAACCGAGCCAAGTACTTGTTCATCAGGTGCTGGATAATCAGGCATGCAAGTCAAAAAAGATCATTGTTTGCAGCACATTGTCGTGAAATGTGCTGATTAATACTTGTGGTGGTTACTATCACGCATGCAGTTACAGTGTGTTCCGTGCAACCCTTGAGTATGTAAAGACCAGATGCAAAGAGCAAAAAGAAGTTCTTCCTGATAGTCTACGGTAATGGAGTAGAAAATGTATAGGAGGAAAATACGTTTATATCAATTTAGGCTTTATTTGAAGGTTTCAGGTGCATTTTTGTGGAGTTATGTTTTTTGGTCGTGCATTAAGGCTTGATGTTCTGTGAATTCTCTTACTTTTTCCTGTACCCCTGGTGTATGTGTTTGAGAATCTCAGAGCTTTACCAGATTATTTTGTGTAATTCCTGATTCTTCTGTTGTACGCTTTTCCCCTGAATTCAGGTTTGTGGTTTTTTTTCCTCAGAAGATGCTTTGTCTGGAGTTTCTGAGGAAAATGGGGTATGTTTTTTTTTATACTGTTGACCATTTTCAACCAAATTTGGTAGACAAATAGAAGTCTCAAGATAACTAAATTCCTAAGTTTCTTGAAAACTGGCAACCTGGTAGAGAAGAAGGAAGAAGGCGAGCAGAACTCCGTTCTTATACGCTCCTTTAGGTAGCGGCTAGCTAGACTGTCAGTATTGGCAGGCCGTTAGAGACTGCATGCACGGCTGATCTGGCTTGGTTTGGGGTGTCGGAATGAACGTGATAAGAAGTTGAGATTTTTAAGTGAGATGGAGAGAATGCCAGTCAACAGGAGACTGAGTTTTGTTAGAGCTGAAATAAATTAATGGGTGGTTCTTTGTTTTGTTTTGATTTTATTTTTATTTTTTTATTTCTAACCCCAGTGAAAACTGTTTTAAAGGTCATTTCACCAGTATGAAACCTGTCCCAAATTTACACATTTTGACACTCTTCGGTTGAATTTGCTAAGCAATTGTGCTGTGCATCTACTGCTTCTCAGTGCTTCCTACTAGCTTTTTTCTTTGTCTGAAACTGATCTGTGTGCTTAGAGTCTTAAGTTTCAACACTTTACGAGATGTTTGCGTGCAGATGTAGGGCGTAAATCCTTTGGTCCTCACTATTAAACATTAGAAAAATTAACGTAGGAGAGCACTTTAGAAACCAAGCCACTTAGTTCCACTCTTAATGGAAATGGTTGTTTTCTTGTACTGAATTACTAGTAAAATGAGAATAGAATATTAGTAATTATCTATTTGTTCTTAATGAAAACAGTAGGGGGATGCAGTGTAAAATGCCTCCTGTTCAGATAGGGGGCTAATTTAACCTGAATACTGTAATGGAAGTAATGGGATTAATATATTTATTTCACTATGAATCTATGTATAATAATGGAATTAATATGTATTGTTCAGAGCTCTTTGCCACAGAACTGAAACTATGTAGTCCTGTCCTGTATTAATTTTTTTTAGATGAAACTGACCCTTTGTATTGTAGCACTGTGCTTTCATGTAATTATTTTGAAGTGTATAAACTGGGAAATGATGGAGTTTACAACTATAACTGTCTGTCATTTTAGAAGATGAAGAAGTTGTTGTAATATCCAAGCTTTTCTTTAGCACCTGTGTATTTCCAAACTAAATGGTTAGAGCTCTGTATTTGAAAAGTCAGTGAGAAATGTTAGAGAAAATGAAGAGAAGTTTTGGGTTTTTTTCTTTTGCTGTTTGGCTCAGAATTCTTTTGCTATCAGTGATGGATCTTTCTTTCTGACTAGAAAGCCACACTGATGTTTACTTGTAGGTGTTTTCTCCAAGGCAGATTTGCTGCTGTTTGTCTGTTATGACTGTATGTCCTGTCTCTATTCATCTTTTAGCTGGGTTGTTACAGGCTCTGCTAGTTTGTCTACTTACTGGTACAGCGTCTAGCACAGTTAGTCTAAAGTCTGTAAAACCATGGTAGTAATAAAACAACTATTATTTATATGCATCTTAAAAACTCAGTGGCTATAGGACTGACTGGAGACTACATTGCATACATTTGCTAAAAGGTGTTCATATAGCACATAGTTACAGTGCAAAAGCCGTTGCCACAGATGTTGTGGAGTCCAAGGGGTTCCGTGGTTGAAAATGTTGTTAGATGTTCATGAAAGAAAAATCTGCCATGGCAGGTTAACACAAAAAACACACTGTCTAATTCAGAAATCCATGAGCTATGGACTTCTGAGTATTGGTGGAATATGCAAGGGAGGTATTGCTTTATGTTTGTCCTATCCTGATACTATTCCCTGGGCATCCACTGTTCGTTTTTAGTAAAAAGCATAGCACTGGATGGACTTCTCATCTTGCCTGTTGTGCCCTGTTCATGTGAAGTAACTCCCTTGCTCCTCAAGTAGAGTTTGTGCTCGCTGCTCTTGGTACACCTCTAACTGACAAAATGCTGATTTTGGTTTTCTAAAGCTGTTGTTGGAGATAGTGGTGTAGTAGTGGTAGTAGTAGTATTGGTGTAGGCAGAGAATAGGTCTACATGCAGGTGTTTTTATGTACTGTGGTAGAAGTCAATTATCGGAGTAACTCCACTTTAGAAGCTGGAATAGCAGATGAGCACAGCCACGTGTTGCCTGTTAAGAGACTTCATCACAAATTATGTAGTCAGTACAGAAAGTTTTCTAGTGTATGTGTAGCAGCAGAAGTTAACCTCCTGAAGAATTCTACTGTGCTAATTACCTTAAAATCCAAAAGTTTATCAAGCAACTTGCATCTTGGATACCGATTGCAATTGATATTCATTCTGTAATAACAGAAATATTCTGATCACAGATATTCATTAGCGTCAAGCATAATAGATGGTGGAATTTATTTTTAAAAATAATTCTGCTGTTAAAATAAAAATGGCAAATGTCTGAGTCCAAGACTTTTGCAAATGATCCCTGGTGCTTCATGTTGAGCATTTGCTTTTTGCCATCTGGTATTTTCTGTTTGTCAACACGTATATGCTTAGCATCTTGAATGAACAGGCAGATGTAGATTTCCAAAGCTAAAAAGAGTTCGAGATCTTGCCATATGTCATCCAAAAGATAACTATATTTGTAGTTATATCTCAGGACTGACCTTAATGATACAAAGTTGTATGCAATTAAAAATGGTTGAATTGTAGGTTTGTAAGAATGATTTCATAAGGCCAAATAAGCTTAAATCTGATTAATTTTCAAAATATAACTTTTTTTTGTGAATTCTGAAAAATGATGATGGTAAACATTAATAACCCATAACAAATAAAACTCTTAATATGCACCCTACCAGAGTAAATACATTTACTTAACGTTTTGCCATATTTTGCTTTGCTGTACTTACTTTTTCATTTGGTCAGGTTACAGCATGTATTTAAGTGAATTATTTTACTGCAGACAATGTCAATTCAGTCTTTAAGAAGACTACTAGTTTGATACAGGAAATAGCACAAGTTTGGCCTAAAAGTAGTGATATTTTTTTTGATCAGTTTTTTTTTTCTTCTCAAACTTTTAAGTATTTAAGTAAAAGTTCTTATTTATAAATTGTAAAATCTATAACTATTTTAAAACTTATAAAATCTTATTTATTCCTTACAACTTAATGAAACTTAAATTTTAAATTCCTCTGTACATATGTGACCCTACCTGGATTATCTTGATACTTTATTATTGTAACAATCAATAGCAGCTGAAGACGACAGACTTTGGGGCACAAGACGTGTGTGACACTGGAAATTTTATAAATATCTTATTTTTAAAACAAAATAAAACTTTTGTGTGTGCTGGCTCATACTCTGGTTTCTTCGCCAGCACAGATCTTCAGCCAGTAATTCTGAAAGAAAAAATAAAAGAATGAGAAATGTGTATTTTGTAACCAGCATAGCTCAATGCAAAGATTCCTTGACTGGCTGTTGTAAGTTCATGCTAAAGTGCTTTCTGAAGCACCGAAGACTTGCAGTTTCCATACTCTGAAAGGAATTGCAACAAATTTTGCGAATTAATACGTTGTCTAAGTAGTAGGAGCTTGGTCTTTGATGTTGTGTCTTCGCAACATGCTGATGGTTTGGAGATATATGGGACACCTATAGCCTTTTTAGCCACAGTTACGTACACAGTAGTTTCAACAAGACAATTTCTTAAATGGATAAACAGGTTTTATACTCTATACTTAGTTTTTCAAGGAATCCATACAGTTTTTGGGAAGGACAGTGCTTGCGTTCTGTTTCTGAATGTGTATAAAATTGAGAGGATGAAATTAGAGTAACAAAAGTAGGGTATTGGGGGAAAAAAATACACCATCTTATTATTGGCACAATTTTTACATCTCCTTTTGGTCTAGCACTTTGTGGTCAAAAAATGAGTTGCCAGATTGTTTTCAAATTTTCGTGTAGTTGCTCTGTATCTGAAAACTGCTTTTTACAGGGAATAGTCACCAAATGCGTAAGCTTTGTCTAGCTGAAAATCAGGTGTCTGTTCCTGTTGATGCTGATGATATTATAGGATACCTTTCAACTGGAAAAAAAATGATTGTGCAGGAAAATTATATACTGCTGTTACAATGTGTGCCCTAATCTTGAAGAAAATCCATGTAATTTGAGCAGGCAGTATGCAGGAAGCTCTTATTTTTAATACGGTAAGGAAATAAAATGTGCCATTTAACACATAGTGTTACAAAGATTATCTTTTTACCTGAAGGGGTGGTGTGTGTATAGGAATACAAGCAAAGTGTTAAGGTGATCACATAATCTGTTTGAAAGAGTAGAAAATTTGAAAGTAAAGAGCATCGGGCATAGGTGAGTGACTCTCCACAACAATAAAAAAGGATATTAATAGAAATTTAATTTAATTAAGGAAAATAACTTCAAGAGAGATAGTTTTCTTGAGCTCGTGTAGAGGAAAGATATATGTCTTTCTGGAGAGAAAAAAAATCTGTTGTGTCTTACCAGATTTATGTACACATCTAAATTCTGCAACCACAAGAAATGCAGAGTGTGTTTATGCAAAGATAAAGATCTGCTCCTGTGACTGTTGTGTTAAAGTTTGTTCCAAAATATATTGTGTCACTCCTGAAAGCACTTGCCTAGTGAGGACGGTCTTTTCATGCTGAATTTATGTTGAGAATTTGAATCTTTTAAAAGAAAACATTGAGCTTTTTATCAGAAGTCTCATAATAATGCTTTTCATAATGAAAATTATGCAGTGTGTCTATTCTTTTTTTTAATAGCTTTTGCAGGTTTTTTATTTTTTTGTTTGAATAGCAGCATACTTGTTAGAGGTACTTAACAAATCATCATGCTTAGCTAACTCTAGTTTCGCCTAACTTGTAGAAAATGAATTTTGTAATTTGACAGTATAAACAGAAGAAATTCAGTGCAGCCTGGTTGTAGCTTCACTTAAGTTAATATAATTGCAACAGAGAGAAAGATAAGCCACTAAGTTTAATACCAAGGACTATTGTTTTTGACACTCTTGGTGGTTTTATTTTGAGCTGTTCTTTACATCTCATTTACTGCTTATGACCTTAATAAAATACAAGATGGCATATTTTCAAGTTAGGACTTGAAAAAATTGGTTATTAGCTTATGTAGTATATAATGGATGCCAGCATTTTAGAAGTCACTAGTTCAAACAGCCTGATTAGCCAGATCATGATAATGCTGATGTTCCTGCTGCTGTTTAAGCCATGAGAGCTTTTTCTTGATTCATCCACCTGTCTTTTTTGTGGTGGTTGTTGGTTTGTTGTTTTTTTTTTCCTTACAGCAGAAGAGGTCATTATGATATTCAGTAGTAAGTCTGAAGAACAAGTATTTACCCCGGCCATGATCATGGTGCGGTAATGGGAACTTTCATCAGTCTGAATGGTGTCACGGATTAGTTGTGTCAAGATGGTCCTTAAAAGCCAGACGTTCTGGAGGTGCGTGATGCTGCCACATACAGCGATACAGACTGCCGCATCGGAGCCAGGGCTCCTGCTCGCTCGGTCGGAATTGTGTGGAGATGTAATGCTGGTGGCAGTTGGTCCTTGAGCCTTGCATGCTTCGCTTAGGGTAACTGGCCAATGGGAGTGTGTGTTCTACATAATTAGGCAGCTGGCTAATCAAATGAAATGCAGTGATTAACCAATTAGTGCTTTGATTGGTCAGCAACCAGCTGGAAGGCATACTCTGGACACAAGAACAGGCTGAGAAAGGTATCCTGACTTGCAGAAGGGATGGGGGGAAAGAGAGGTCATGGATGTGGGTAAAGAGAAAAAGGCTGTAATAAGGTATCGTAGCAGGAAAAGGGGCACATGCCAATATTAGCATGTAGGCTGCAGTACTCCTTCGTTAGAGGCTGGTGTCCACCATATCTCAGTTTATATGGAGTGACGTCTCACTTTTTATTACTTTGTGATGTGTAATTTTTTATATTGATTTTTAAAAATGTAGGTAAGTTTTAACAAGTGGATGGTGTGAACATCCCTATAGCAGAAAGTTATTTTTAATGCTTATACAGAATATGAGAAAACCCATAGCATCACAAAATAAGCCAGCAAGTAAATAATACATTGCATATCCATGTAGTTCAACCAGTTGTGAAAGTAATGTTAGTTTGGAAAATTATCTCTAATTTTAATCTGTTTACTTACTGGGTTATTGTCCATAGTTTATTTGTTATAATTAGCACCTTCTGATACTTCATCCTGTGTAGTTTTAAAGTACATAGGTAAGAAGAGAATGAGCATCAGGCAACTGAAAGGTGAGATTCAGCTGATGTGTGCATGGTCTTTCATGTCATTTATGTTCTGCAAAGGAATCTGATGCCTCTCTTGAACATTTTATGTGCTGCTTATTGATTGTAACAGCATATTAAAAATAGGGTCTACACTGTCTTTGGTAGACTTTTTGTGAAACGTGTTCCATGCTTATAAATATTCACTGTGTCCTGAGATGATACACAGTTAAAATTCTGATTAAAAATAAAATCGTAAGTACTAGCATATTAAATTCCATAAAGATGTTTCTTTACTTAATATTTGCAGGTGTTCTTTCAGCACTTTTGAAGACACGTTGAAGAAGTTTTACATTGCGTGGTGTGTTTTTTATCTCACTTCTGAAGGCAGACATCTGAAAAATGCAATTGACCACCTTTGTGTTGAATCTGAAAGAGCTATTAGATTTTTTAAAATACTAGTAGTATGATGTAGTACCTTTAAAAGCTTAGTGTTTTGGGGACTTGTGTCAGGTTTTTTAGATTTAAATAAATTATCTGTGTAATTTGGCCTTGTGTTTAAAATATATAACTATTATGGAAATGTATAAAAGCAACACGTGCCTGCCTGCCTTCATGTTTGAACACTTTGGAGTCAGAAAATCACGGTCTGAATGACATAAGAACGGTCCCACCATTCATGTTTTATATTTTCCTTGCCTCAGTGTATCATGAATGCTTTCTCATCTCCCATTGAGCCCAAATGCTCAGCAGACATGAGCTCATTTGAACTGATTTAACACAGAAGCAAATTCTTATACCTGAAGCGTTGTCTTGTAGGACACTTTGTAGGCAGCTTGTATTATTATAGTAAGAAAGTTCAGCTTTTTTGTTGTAGTCTGCCGGTTGTTTGGATAAAGTATCTGTCATTTAATTTTCAGCATGTTAAAAATAACACTTTAAAGCTGGAAAGTCAATTGTCAGATATTTTTTAAACTTGATCCTTCATTATTGTTCTCAGTAGATAAACAATAACAAAAAAATTCAGTCTGCGTTGGATTTGTGACCTAAGAATTTCCATGGTCAAAGAAGGTAAAGATGAACGAGTTTTCTGAGCACCATCTTAGCTAAACATTTTTCTTTGCTTGACATAAACATTAAATAATAACTAATTTGGTGTTTGAGGAGAGGCCGACAAGAGTTCCTCATTTAAGAGGTCCTTACCTTCTGGCAGAGCGTGCCAGCAGTTAAGTGTTAGTTCCTGCTGCTACAGCAGAGCAATGCAAAGTACAAGCTCAGTAGGATTCTCTCAGTATAGTTACGGCTTCTGTAGATGTTGCTCTTGAAACTCAGTAATAAAAGCATTGGATTATTCCTCTACAGTTGCTGATCTCGCCTAGGTGACGACTTTACCTTTTCATCTGCATATCTGGACTATTCCTTCCTAAAATGAGCAAGTTCTGTGAAGTCTGAAGGCCATCTGAGTGCTGTATCAATGGCGAAAAGATCAATAACAAATTCTGTTCAGTGAGCAGAGTATGCTATTATTGCGTGATTTCCTTGAGTCATCTGGAAAGTATGTCCTTGTAGTAGCTGAGGACATGTCAAAGTTGTTTCTTTACTGCACGTGGAGAACAGTGACCACCCTCAAATTAGAAGTTAACACCAAACTAGTGATCAATCCAGCTACAAATGCATCCCGTAAATGATCAGTGTGAGTAAATCCAATCCAAACTAGATGCAAAGTTTATGTGATTCTGTGGATTGTGTTTGGAATTGTTTTGTCTCTATGGCTATGAAATTTTGAAATAACTGCATGCTGATGCTTTTTGGGGGGGGGTTTTGATTGATTGTTTTAAATACTCTTGTGATGCCCGTGAAATGGAGTGATTGTGCAGTAGTCATAGCATACTTCGGGGCCTCTGATTTCAAGGGCTGAAACTTCTCAAGATGCTTTAGACTTATTTGGGATTGCCTAGGGTATGAAAGTGGTGTCTGTCCAACAGGCTGTGGTGCTGCTGGTTTTTTTTGGATACATTACTAAACAGTTAAGATGCCTCATAAAAGGTAGGTGGTTTCTTCATGGGTTTTGCATCCAAATGTTTTCTAAACTGAGTGCTAAGTATCTGTTAATATTTAGCTTTTTACGTCCATTTTAAAAGTTATGATTTGACTGGGGTCTAACCTGTTGTTTTGAGATCATGAATGGCTTCAAATACTGTAGAGACTCTATATATATATTGCTCCTCCTAGAGATAGGGAAGGCTGAAAGAAATATTTTGAAGAAACCAAAGAACCATAAACACCTGCAACTTTTGAAGTGTTATGCAAGTGTTACAGGTATGGGCACTAGTAAATAATTTTTTTAAAGAAGTCCTCTATTCTTCAAAGGCCTGCTTTCCACAGTGACTTCGGCAGCTGAAGTGCCTTAGGGACTTTGATTATTTTGCATTATGCTTAAATCTGACGTTTGAAAGGTGTCTGTCTGGTTTTGGGTATTCCCAATGAATTTTAAAATTAATGGTATACTTTGGTTTGGAATACCGTTCTAGTGACAGTCATCTGGGGGTGGGGAGGACAAGACAAAAAACTGCTTTGTGCTCAGCAGTTCTTAGGACATTGTGGGGTATCAAAGTAGTTGGACTTTCTGAGCCTGCAGAAAGGCGTTCATCTTGCCAGCCGTGGTGGCAGCTGAAGCCTGCTGCCCCAAACTGCCTGGCCCTGCCCTTCTGCCAGGTGTTTCTCAGCCAGGAAATTGTGTCCCATGGGTTTTCCTTCATCCGCTGCTGTACGTGTCAGCTGGAAAAGTTCATGCCCATTTCTTCAGTAGTTTAAGCAACCTGGTTGTTTTTATTATAATGCAATACAGGATGCTGGGTTTTGCTTTCATGTAAAAGTAGCATTTACCTAAACTAGTTTCCTAACCTTCTGTGTAACTGGCATTATTGTATGACTAGGGCCACATCAAGTTTTTGCCTAAACAAGTGTGTTTCACGTGACATTTAACAGTATAAATTGTGAACACAGGGGCCAGACATTTAGAAGGAGCTTTTAAAATTCCCTTTATATTTTTATTTTTCTTTTATACTCCTCCAAGTTTTAGAAAGTTTCATTTCTTCCTTCTTTCCTGTGCTAGTTTTTGGCTTTTTTTATTGCTTTGTCTTCTGCTGCTGTGTAGCATAGTTTCCAAAAGGCTTTTTGAAGTAGCTTTTGAGGGTCTTGGGTGGCTCTTCATAGCAAAATAAGCAGCCATGGAAGCAGAAGAAAATGAAGGAGAGGCTGTTCCTAAAGATGTACTTTCTGGTAACCATAGGTTCTGGTTTCTCTACTCATTTTCATACCTTCATTAGCCAAATTGATCTTTACTTCTATTTATAGAACATCAGTTGATTTTTCTTTTTATGACTAGAAACTGAAACTTTTACATTTAATTTCTGCATTGTTTGTTCAAGAGCTGAAAAGGGTGAGAAGTGTGAACGTTTACGATGAAAGTTATGCGAGGTAATTGCTTGCTGTTTTGTTGCTCTCTTCTCAGTCGAATGGTGTTAGATCTTCCCAGAGACTGGGATATGGGGGCGAAAGGACTGAGGTTTGTAACTCAGTAACTAAGTTACTTAGTTCGTTGCTTAGATTTCTTTCTATAAGATGGACTAGTTGCTGCTGCCTCAGAAATGTTGTCCACTTCCCTTGCCACTGCAACAGGTTGTGTCTCTCATCTCGGGAAGGTTTTCACACCAGGATCTGCAATTGTTTTTGCCGAGGGAGATGGAGCGCTGTAAAGTAGCGCATTCGTGGAGCCTTACCTTGAACAAAGTGGAGACCCACTGTCGTAGTTAAGACCAGTAAGAGAGTGTAAGGTCGAAATAGTAGTGTCGTGATACCAGAGTACCATGCTAAAAGCAATTGCATTAGAAAAGGATTCTGGTCATGTCTGATACAATCTTTAGACTTTAATAATTTACTGCAGAGAATAAAGTATTTTTCACTGGAAATTACTTCTTAGTGTAAGACCAGTTCTGCAGTTACAGGACTTTTACAAGTAGCATCAAATTGAAAGTGACTGTTTCCATGGAAGTTGAAATTTACTTCTATAAAAGTATAGTCAGAACTACAGTGGCAATCCTGTGGCTACTGCAGTTAAATATTTAAAACCAGTATGGTAAAGACAGGGATTTTGGCATCAGGCACTAACTATAAAGAAGGAAAAGCGAACCTTTCTTCAGATTTTTCCGATGGCTCTCAGCTCAGATTCATGGCCAACATGACAAAAGAGTAAGATTTTCCAGTGAATAATAGAACCATTCAAAATTCTGGTCAGAAATTAAGTGATTTAAATGTGAAAGAAGATGATGTGGTTTAAATGTGAAAGAAGATGATGTGGTGAAATTCTTGGCTTAATCAGAGAGAAGGTTGAGGAAGTTTTAACTATGCTTAAGCAAGATAACTTTAAAAAAAATCCAACATGCAAATTAATGAGTTTGACAGTGTAATTCTATGGTATTTTTTTAAATTTCACTTTAGAGGACTCTGGCAATTTTCAAGAATTTGCAGCATCAGATTGATAGTATCATCCTCTGTTTTTACTGTGCTGCTATTAGTGAGTGCCAGTTATGTGGTCTGCATAACTGTTGCATATTGCTGTGTACATTTAATCCTAACTTTTTTTTTATACTGGCTATTTTTAAAATAGCAAGTGGGGTTGTCTGTGGGCGTTTCCTTTTAAAATTGTTCATTGAATGATGAATTAACTAAAATGTTGCAGAAAAAATTCCATTTTCCTCCTAAGTGCTGTCTTGATGATGCTTTATTACAAATACCTTGAGTCACAGCAAATGTTTCCTTGTAGTAACAGCTATAGCAGGGTTAATATTATCTGAAATATTTCTATTCTGATGGTTCTTATTTGTCTCAAGTGAAGTTGGAGGTCTGCTGTGCTGGATGTTGCGTACAGCCGTGGTTATCTCTAGCCTAAGGGTATGGAAAAGATTAATTATATGTGTAAAACATGCAAGCAGTTGAATATTGTGTGGGAAGCTCAGATTGATACTTGCAGATTGTAAGGAGGAAAAAGGAAGAAGAACGGACAGTTCACCAGCTGTGTTAGAAAAATGTCATAGAATGGATAAGGTAGAAGAGAGTAGAAGGCAAATGAAACAGTCTTTCTATTTTTCCTCAAATGAGGAGCATTCCCTGTGAAAAAGAATCATCCTGGAGATGGGCAGTGGAGGCTGGAATCAGTGTCAAAGCAGATAATGATCAGGTAGGAGAAGGCAAAAGTTGTTAAAAAGCTTAAAGATTGTTTGTGTTTGGGGAAAAAAGAAAGAAGAGATGGACTGAAGTAATGCATCAAGAAGATAAATTCCTTGCTCTTTTGTCCAGCTGTCTTTGGATAGACATCTTTTGGGGGAGTTTAAATCTCTATATGAAAAGATTGAATGTCACAAGGAACTCTTCACTTTCTGTTTCTCCTCTTTGCAAGTGGAAAAAGCGTGCTGCTTCCACGTTCCCCGCTAACTTCTGCCAATTGAATGAACACATTGAAAAGATGGATTGTGGGCTAGGAAGGCAAGTTGAAGACCTGGAATCATTCTTTTCATGGAAGTGAGCAAGTTTCACGTTTCAGAGACAGTGCTTTGTTGCAAAATCACTGAAATAAGAAAAGCACCTTCAAAGTAATTTTGTTTTCTACTGTTTTAAGAGAAGACCACACCTCTTCCCTCCCCCCCCCTCCCCCTCTTCTTGCCATGTGAAGCTTTTCAGTACTGAATTGTGCCATTTACTTAATAGGGGATAGTTTACAAAAAGGTAAACAAGTGTGGAACCCGATCTGGTGAATGTATTTGCTTCTTTATGTGAGTATCCTAATGAAGTGTGTGTATTACATTCCTGATATTTTGCAGATGAAATACGAGTCCCATATTTAGCCCCCTGAGCATACCTCTTGCCTGTTACATGCTTTGTGTACAGAAAAGGATACGGTCATGTCAGTTCAACTGAGAGAGCCTGTAGGGGAGGAAATGTGAAGCAGATATTTAGAAACAATAATAATAAACTTTTTAATTTGCTTTGGTCTCCATTTTTCATCACGCTAGCATAGCGCAGAGAAACAATGAAGTGTTTTTGCTGTAACCTTGTAGTAAGCATTAGGTGGCAGCAGTGCGTTGTCTTTGGCAGCTGCTTTGTCGGTTGTTTATCTGCTGCAATCTTTAGTGCAGTGTAATAAATGGAGACAACATGTATTTAATTTCTAATCGTTTTTATAAAATGCTGATTTATGGTTGTTCTGCCTGTATGTGACTGTAAGGGCAGCCGCTGTTTGGACTTTTGTATACATAGGTGGGATTAGCATACTGTAATTTCTGCACGATACTCATGACTTATTTTCTGATACACAGTATCTAACAGTGATAATAGTCACTGAAAATATTCCGATGAGAAATACGCTGTCAATGGCGGAGTTGCTGCAAAGCGTTTACTTTTTCATAAGCTGTTACCGTTTCTAAATTTAATATCGCCTGTTAGATGAAGTATGTTTTTGTGCTTGTGTTTACTCTTTTTTCTTAGATAAAAAACAAACTTAGGCTCAAGAGAATGTTGGTAGCAACATATTGAACCTTTCAGTGTATTGGAGTTATTGTCACTCTAGATCTTAGACAAGTGTGGTTACCTTGTGACCCTTTGGAGGTGGTTTTTTTTCCCCTTCATCCTTGTTTCTCACAGGTAACGGATCTCAAGGAGTTTGGAAGTGGTGTTGCGTTGTATTAATTGGGCAGGATGATCAATTAATAGAAGAAGAGCAAGAAAGTGTTGACAGAACATGCTATCTAATTAGTACCTGATGAACCACATAGGTCACAGAGCCCAGAGTGTAATGTTGCTTCAAGGTAGCTCCTATACAAGACCTTTATATGCAAAATAAGCCTGTAGAAAAGCTAAAGAAGAATATTTCATCATAATTCCAGTGAAGGAAATCTTCACTGCTGAAAAAGTTCACTTTTCACTGTAAACTTGGGGAAAACTGGGGGTACTTAATTCATAGAGGGAGCGTGTATCAAACTATCAAGCTGGTGTTTTGTACAAGTCTTGCTCTTAAAAATCATGTCGTCTGTTTAGGTCTTTTTTATATAAGACGTGATCTACAAATTACGGAAATAGATGAAATAGTTTTTTTGAAATAAAACTATGTAGATTTTGTTCCTGCTTTTTGGAGTGGTAAGAAAAAAATACCAGGGCATTAAGATTTCCTGATGGCTTGTGATAAAATGGCAAGCAAAATCATCTGAAGTTAAGAGCAGGTAGCACCACAGTGCTTTGAGGTTCCACCCTCACTGCTTTTCTATTGCGTATTAGTTTGTAATAGTTTTTCAGTTGAATATTAAGTAATTTTGAACTGAAGAGCACTTGGAGTCTAGCAAGGTAGTACTGCCAGAATTATTTGGTTACTGGTGATTAGGGTTTTTTCCATTCATTTATAGAAATATATGGGTAGTTAATTCATACTGTTTGTGCAGAAATTCTCCCTCCTCCCATGACAGGAGAAAAGTTTCATGTTTACGTGTTTAAAACAAACATTTCTTTCACAATGAATTTATTTTCTCCTGCAGTGTAAGTGGCTTTGTTTTACAGAAGTACACCACTCCCTGTTTTAGAATCCTTTTATTGAACAAATCGCTTAAGTTTTTGTAAAATACTTACGTGGGTTTTTTTCCTCCTGCCCTAATGTAATGAGTTCAGCTGGTGAAGTTGGCTTCTTTCTGTGACCTTTCAGTGAGTGCCACAGGGTGGGGGCCAAGTGCATGTTTGTCACCTTTTTTCCTGACCTGTGCAGGTGGCCAAAACATGTGCTTTTCTTAAATTTAGTTATCCAAAAATTCAAATTCTAGTTTAATAAACGATTTTATAATTCAGTCTGTGTTCTGATTTAAATCTCTTGCAGAATGGATTCTGCAAGAAAAAAAGAGTTCAGCCCTAAAGCATAACAACTAGTCTACATAGATTCTAATCTGTGTATCATGCTGCCCATTACCAGAGTAAATGATCGTTTGGTGTTAGTGTGCTTCATTGCTCAAATATAGCTGTCATATACATGGTGTAGGTACTACCAAATCCATGTGTTAATTCTATTACATGCTGATAGCGATTTGTGGCTTAAACCATTCAGTGTGACAATGTATGTAAAATTAGTAAAAGTGTTAACTTTAAATGTAATTATATAGCTCCTGGAGTGTTGTAATTGCATTATACAGTTCCTTTTTTGTGCTGTGTCCAGCAGGGAGACTGTTGAGCTTTATATTTTGGTGTGCTATCAACTGATCTGGAACTTTCAATACATGTGATATAATTTGATTAAAAGTATTGCTACAAGCCTTATAATGGCATAGTGTAGAACTGGAAATGTGCAGTTTTTCTGGGCTGTGGGGTGATGAGGGGAGCCTGCTCTCCTATACCATTTTAAGCTTACAGTATTTCACATACAGGAGTTTACTATCTCGGATAGTTCTAAACATAAATTTATTGAGCCCTGAGACCAATAGAAGCAGAATGTCTAGTTTTGTGACAATGATCTTGAGGTCTGAGGCCTTGACCAGCCACACTTTAAATTGCCTGAGGACCAACATTGTGGGAAGGGTACCCTTTGTCAAAAACCTGAAGGCAGTATGAACTTTGCAACGGAGGCAAGGTTTTTCCACTAGCTATCACACTGGTCTCTCATGTTCACAGCCTGCGGTAAGAGATTTTTCAGATGGGCACTTTCAGATCCAAGTAACAAAACTCTTCTATTTCCAAACGTAATTTTAGAAAGAGGAGGGATGCTGCACTAAGCTTAATTGTCCAAACTTAATTCCAAAGCTATAGGAATATGAAGACTGAAAACTGGCTTTTTGTGGAGAGAGAGAAAAAAAATTGAGTACAAATACAGAGAATGTCAGCCTACCATATTATTTTGAATCTTGAAATTATTTAGAAGAGTTGTAGATTTCTTAGATATTTATAGATGTGGTCATGTGGCCAAATTTAGGAATCTTGTTTTAAGAATTGTATTTTCTTTCTAATGAAAATGTGTTCACGTAGTCTGTAGATAACTAGAGAAATGGCTGCAATTATATGACCCAATCCAGCCCTTGTTTAGCCATTAATTTCTCCAGATTTCTAAGAGCATTTGGTCAGATCGACACAAATTTGGTTGTTGGTTTAGATCTAGCCAAGGCTGGTGGTGTCTTAATTGCTACCGCAGAGCAACCATTTGGCCTGTGCGAGATGAATGTTGTCAAGGTACCTTCTGCAAGGCGGACATTCATCCACTGGGAATGTATCAAGAAAGTTTTCATTAATTGGTCCCTTTGTTGGCATTTGTGGCAAAGCAGCCAAAAACTGAGTATGAACAGACACTCTGTGTCAGGGGGTGAGATTTATTGGCAAGTCCCAGTAAAAACTGGTATTTACTACATATATATTATTGTAAGCAGGGGCAAAGGACTTTCCTCCTTAGAACAGCCGGACATTAAATTTACTTGGATTTCTTTGTTTTGTTTTGTTTTTTTTAAAAAGGCAGGGAAATGTGACAAGAATTCAGACTACAATCAGAAATCAAGTAGGAAATAGCTGGTTAATATTTTTCTTTTTAATGTTGACTGTCTTGCAGCTTCTTTTTAATATGATGTGAAGTGTTGTGACGAGCTCTGTAGTCCACAGACAGATTTGCATGGACCTATGGATACTTCTGTCAGATGAGAACACTTGACAGTTTTTGTCCTGACCTCGTTAGCTTAACCTGTAGATAATAACAATTACAGTTGATAATGTATAAATATTGTGTAAAGCTTGAGAAATGTTTTTAAACATGGTTTCCAGTTTTGATATTTTTACGTTCACGTTAACTCCTGCATTTTGTTCTTGTGGTTTCGTTAAAAGGATGCACCTCACCGTATTGCAAGGGGCATACTGGTAATGATTGGTGCATTTTGTCTTAGAGCAACACACTTCATTGTTGTTAAACTTTGTATAGACCAAGACTGCTTGATTTAGGCTTTCTGTTCTGCTTGCTTATGCCCATTTTGTCTTTAAAAGTATTTAAACTTATTTTTATTATAATGTGGAATAAGTAATAGTTTAGACTTATTAACCAAATGAACTGTCATATATTGACTCTGGGAAATAATTCTGATTCTGAAACTTGAATATAATGCTTCTTCAATATTGAGCTATTGATACAACAATAAATAGATTGAACCCCCCAAATACTGATGTGACTTTTTAAAAAAAAAAGTGCTTGGTATTGATCTGTGCAATTCCAGTAAGGAGTCAAAGTCTCATTCTGCTGGATTCCCAGCCGTGAGTCTGGCCATGTTATTTGAAAACAATGGCTTGGGTTTCTCCCTTCATCCAGCTGCTTCCAATATTTCCCCCCTCTCATTCTTCTTCTCTTCTGAACAGTGTAGTATCCAACTCTTGGGTCCGCTTGCTGTCACTCACCTAACTCGCCTGTCAGCAGAAGGGGATGTCACTGGTGTGTGCTGCTGGTATCTCTTACTATCTGATGCTTGTCCATGGTCACTTTTACAATATTAATCCAACCAACCCTTTGTATACCAGCATCATGACTTTTACCTCTTCTGTTCACAATTCAATTCTGTCATTCATCAAAAACGGTAGCTTCACCAGATATAGAACAGTGCTCTGTTTGTAAAGTTTGCATTGAATTTCTCTTCCCTAACCATTACTGAGTGTCTTTCACCACTGCGTATTTTTTAAGATAAATAAGATCTTTTTACAAATGCCAGGAAGTTTTGTGGTTGTAGTGTAGGTCTTGAACACTGTGGCTTCCTGTTACCTTTACTGTGACAAAAAAAAAAAAAAAAATTCATCCTTGGCTGGAAATCTTATTTCTGGCTGCATTACATGAAACAAATACTGTCATGCTATAAAGCTATCATAGCTACTACTGTATGCCTAAAGTGGAGAAAGGGAGAAGGATGCTAAGAGATACTGGGTTAAGTTTAGATGTTAATATTCTATCACTGACTCTTATTTGCAGCTTAGATGTAGTCATTAGATGTAATTCCTACAAAAGCACGAGTACTTGAATGCATGTAAGTAATCCCGTTAAAATCTTGCCACTTGATTTACTCAGGAACTTGGGGCACATTTCCAGCTTTAAATATATCCCTTATTCAAAAATAGGCGCACATCCCTATTGATATAAAGCAGGAATTCAAGACTTGTCTAAACTTGTCAATTTAATTTAGCAAGGTGATTCCATGAGACTGGATAATTTTAGAGTTAAAAATCTTTAATAAATCTGCTGGTTTAGAAATTTACTGTGCTGTAACTGTTGGTAGTACTGACTGCTTCGTGGTTATTTGACTCATGATAGTAATTCCGGGTAGTCTAACTTTTTAATTTTTCAGCTCTAATGGTTTCATCATTGTTCTGTGTCTGTCTTTATTTTTGAATTTTAGAACCTTAATGATGGTTTCTCTTACCAAAAAAAAAAAAAAAAAGTAAAAGGTGTGTAATAAAAATTAAAGAGTTTGAAAATATTTCTCCCATATTATTGTCTCCGGAGACAAGGTCAAAATTTAATGCAGCCACATCTGGCTCATCCTTTTTATATTTTTATTTCCTGCTGAAGATTTCGCCAAATGTTTGACAGCTTTGCATGAAATACTGGAACGTAAGGAAGGCAAAGCTGTGGAAAATGGAGAGTACTCCTTATTTCAACACTGAAAAAAATTTAGAGCTACTCTACTTCAGTTTCCTCAGTCAGAAAAAATAGAAAGTTTACATTTTAAATAGGCTTACTTAAACGCTGTGTCATTTTAGGGGGGAGAAGTTCTTTACAGTTATCTGTGAAATACATAGTAGTAAATGAAAGCACTTCTTCATTACTTAAAAAAAATTTGGAAGAAGTAGTAGTTTTCATAAAAAAAAAAAAAAAGCCTCTTGTTTTGATGTATGGAACTGGGGATGTGGGCATCTTTGTTTTTTAAAGTGAATACCCCTTATACACAAGGCAAAATAACCATGGTAATGTATTAAGTAATAAATCAGAAGGAATAGTACTTTTTTAACCTTCTCTAAAAATCAGCCTTTTCAGTTTTTCATGTGGAAAAGTAGTTATGAGTAGAAGTTTTACTATATTAGGCGGTATAGTTATCGTGTATTACACAGTTTGGCAAGAGATTACAAATTTAGTGTAAAACCTGTGCTTCAGCCCTCCCAATAAGTTGTATTAAGCTGATTCTTCCTGCGTCCTGTAAATTTCTTTTGAAAAACAAATTAATGAGCAGCAATAAGAAATGTACATTAAATTGCTTTAACTAGAGGTTTTCTGCTTCCTGAGTCTGATTAAAATCAGTCAACCCTATTACATTTATTGCATAAAGTTAAGCAACTCGTACAAGTGTGAGGAGGATGGGGACCTTAGCGTGTCATCTCTGTGTTGCTTGATTCGCTCAGCCAAAGCTCAATCAGATAGCGTAGCTTCTCATCTCACAGTATGAGCGTTCCTGAGGTCTGGCGGTGTGGTTGTTGAGATGCAATACCATTACAGTTATTGACCAAATAGTCTTTAGGAACTTCCAGGGATTAATTCTGTAATTCTTAAAGCATAGAAGGGACCAAACTTCATGGAGTATAAAGTAGGCAGAAATAAAGAATGTAGCAGTTGAATGTGGTGTACTGTGTTCCAAATTCTTATACAAACCTTGTGGGTGAAAACTGTATGTGTGGTACACTGTATAAATAAAAATATCACCGTATAAATAAAATATATGATGGAACTCAAGCAATTTTTGGAGAGTGTACACTTCCAATTATTTGGTGAATACAACAATGTTAACACCTTTTTTTCTGAGACAGAAGAAATTTGCTCACTTACTTGTTCTTTATTCTGTAGTAGGTATCAAAGGCAATAGATCAGCATAATGAAATACAATTAGTTTACCTAAACTAAGATGCTCCATGAAAAATTTCTAAATTTTGGGGTACTTACATAACTATGTACAGAACCTGTATCTGTGTTTCAGAGTAGGTTTGCCAGGTGATGTGCTGTTCCCCACTGTCCCCAAACTGCTCAAAAGTAGTCTGATGTATCTGAAAAATAAGGCAGTTGTTTTAGAAAGGTATAATAATGATACTGTAATTGAAAAGGGCATGAGGTTAAGTTTGCAGTAGGCTACTTTTCTGCATTCTAAAATTTCACCAGGTCTCCAACAGATAATTTTTAAAGTGTGTTTTTCGTTTGAACTCAGGATGTCAAGGTTCGTGCTTGTTCAAATTTGTCTTAGTGATTGTAAAAACTAAAACAAACAAAAACCCTAAAAAAGAAAAATTTGACCCTTACACCAAGAGCCAGAGTCCTCAAGAAATACCATGACAATGTGACATTTAAGACAACATCAAGGGAGCGAGGACTATTGCATGTATGTGTAAGGTATTTTTTTAGAGTTAACAGATGAACATTTCCATTATCAATGAGTTTGTTTTTTAACATTCGCAGCAACTACAAAGCATCATATGCTGTAAAGTGATATAAATCCCAGACGCTCTTTAGTAATGGAAAGAAGTTAGCAAATTACTTCTAGCAGAAGTATGAAAAAGGAAAACTAGATTGGGCATACATCTCTAACCTTCTTCCTTTCCCCCTTACTCTCAGACTCAGGAAAATATCTTTTATTGTTTTTATGAAGTCGTGTTTAGTAACATGTTAGTAAAAATTACTGCTGTGTTAAAAAATCAAGATGAGTGCTCAGCAAAAAGCTATTTTTCTGGAAGTGTCGCTGCTTAAAAACATTATGTGTATGCACCCAGAAAGATTTAAATATATCGTAAGTGCAGTAATACAGCTGCAAACACTGCTCAGGTGGAAGGTATTAATGGTGCAAAGATAATTTGAACCTATTTTGAGACGTGATATTGCAGGAGACGTTGGGGGGCTCTGACATTTTGAGTAAGAACTTACAACTGAATGCGTAGAGGGAGAAATGAACAATAGTTCAGTTTGAGTTGAAGGAGGTAGGCCAAGTAGAAAACAGGCTTGTCTGTTTTCATTACGGAGCTTGTACCCAGTTGCAGCTGAGATTAACCCAGAAATAAGGCTGAATGGGAGAAGAGGAGGACATCAGAAACGTACATACTTCACCTCTGTCAAAACAAACGCGAACCCCTGGCTCTGTTGAGGCAGCTCCTCTGAAGGGTATGCTGGAGAGGGAGAAGCGGAAGCAAGAATAAGGTAACCAAGAACGTGAGGGGAGATACCAAAAAAGAGTATGGTTGATTAATGTCTGAAGTATTGATGGAGGAGATTAGTCTAAAAAGCACTGACCTTCAGCTATTAGTAAGTGGTGTAAACTTTGGTAAGGTGTCCTCTGTGGTTGGTGTCTGAGCTGGCTGAACAGGGTCTAAAGCAGCCGGAGAAGAGGACACCTTGTTTCTTGTCTCAGATGAAAAGAAGCGTATGGGACATTTGAATTTTTGCTACAAATGGGCATTTTTGGATTCTGATCAGCAAGCTGGAGAGTAGGGAAAGGGAGTCAGTGAGAACGGGTACATAACGAATTCGAATGAAATGGTGTCACTGGGAAAGAAAAAAAAGAGGATTAGAGTATAAGAGCAGAGGTTTGAGGATTTTTCTTAGTGTAGATGTGGACTACTGAAGGCATTGGTTCGTAATAGAGGAACAAGCCCAACAGAGGAAGGAGCAAATAGTTTCAGAAAGCATGGAGGCCAAAATAGATACATATTTTAATTAGTAGATCCCGTACAATGTAGTTATTAGTTACATGAAATTGTAGCCTTTTGAATACAAAAATTGCGTGTGCTACAAATGTTAAATTTTCCAAATCTGTAGGAAAGAAGTTAAAAGCTAAATTACAAATCTGAAGAATAATGAATTTTCTGCATTATTTAAGAAATTAACAGCATAGCCTTTTCTGCATTGATCATTATTTTTCCAGAGTACTTTTGTGACATTTATGGCTTACTGTTTTTCACTGACTACTTCCAGTGTAGTCCAAAATTATTTTTCAGTCAGGCAAAGTTTTGGTGTTGCAAAGGAAAAGCATGACCAATTTCTCAACCCTCTTGGCAGCAGAGAAGCCATATTCATAGTACTGGTTTGGGCAATTGGTCAGTAATGTTTTTGTGTACCTGTAAGAAACTGATCTGAGGAGGTGTGGTCTTGTGGCCCATCCAAGCATGTAACAATGCGAGTAACGGCTTTGTGGCAGCGCTAGTCAAACCTGGTGAGGCTTCAGTCGTACTAAGGCTGGTACAACGTTCCTTCAGTGGGCCCTGACATCTGCTTGGGTGTAAGCTTCTAGGGGAGTGCTTATGGTGTCAGCCAAATGGAGTGGAATATACAGCAGTCACGTAATTCTCTTTTGAGGTATAATTAACCCTACAATATGTGAGGTGGATTCAAATTTTAAATACAGCATCTGAAATATTTTAAAATAATGAAGGATCAGTTTTTAGATAAAAAATTGCTTTGAGGAGTAACTGCTGGATACATACCTCAAACATAACTGTTGAAATAAGTAACACTGCTAAAAGGAACCAGATAAGTCCTTAGTGTGAACTGACTATTTTGTCTTGTATGCTTGTTAAGCATTGATTTTTTTTTTTTTTCAAATGACCTTTCACAAATGAGGTATACAATCAACCACCAATGTTAAAAGCGGTATTAAGATTGAAATACAACTGGAAAAGCTGAGGTTTCATTCATTTGTATATGGAAAAATACATGTGAAAAAACTTGAGGTCAAAGATGAACATTTTGCTTTTACGTGCATTCTCTTGTTGTTGTACAGGGGATTTATCTGGGTAATGCCCATCAGTGCAAATGACACGTACATAAATGGGTGAGCAAACAGACTCCACCAGAAGTGATCCTTTTAAATTTTGAATTTTATAAAGCACACGTGATATTAGTATTCTTTCCTTTCCAAAATTAATTATAAACTAAACCAGAGAGATTCAGTTAATCAGAAATCGGCTCAAACGCTTGCAGAACAGGTGTTTGAAGTCTTAAAACCTGCTGTACATCTCAGTGCCCCAACGGATGTTAGTATAAAGGGCAAATACAGTTAGTATAAAGTTAAAGCTCCAGAATAAGGCATGTCGTGATTTATAACACAGTTAACAGCTGATAGGTGTGATTATATTGCAACTTTCTCATCTTAGTTCCGTGTTGGTCCATCACTTATATTGAGCAATTTAAAATATCAAAAAAAGAGATTACTGGAGATGGACTAAAGCTACAGGCAGATGGAGCTTTGAGGGTTCCTGTTCAGTAGACATCTGAACCAAAATGAAGAGTGCTCTGTGCAGAACTGCAGTACAAATGGTAAAGAAAACCATTTTAATTATTATTGCCTATTTAATGTGGGATTTCTTGCAGCCATGTCCTTGAATAACCATTTCTTAACTAAAATGACATGATTTTGTAGCCAGTGATCCATGACTTTAAATATTTGGAAGGGCTGTTGATTCACTGAACTGGAAGAAGTGAAAGATGTTGAGGCATATTTTCAAAAGTAGAATTACATGTATTGTAAATTATATTTGATCATGTATAGTCTGTTTACCATTTAAATAATAAAAAAAAGGCTAGGTACACATAATGCTGCATTCAGTTGATCTGCAGTAGCCTTAACTAAACGGTGGTGATGGTGTTTAAATCAGCTATGTGTAGTATTTCAAGAGCTGCTAACACCTACAGCACCTCCTCTTGTTCCCATGTCGTGGGCCTCTGCATGTACCTATTTCTGTTTGTGGTAGTCATTCTCTGTAGGTAAATTGTCCATAAGACTGATGATTCCATCAGCAAATTATCCAGAAAATGCCGTCAGTGTGCATGGTGACATTGTGCCACTGGTGGTTTTGTTGCCGTTTCAGTGGTCTAATTAAATTGGCAGTTTTCTCTTGTGCCCAGCGTCGTCGTCTCCCTTCCTTTGGCACCTTAGCTCAGACCTTCTCCTTTTCTCTGTCCTTTTAACTGAATATCAAATGCATTATTGATTGCTCCTCTTCCACCCTCCTTGCTTCCACTCCCCACAACTTCTTTTACCTTTTTTTTTTTTTTTTTCTGATTGGCAGTATCATCCAGACAAACAGAAGGCAGATGTGCCAGCAGGAGAAGTGGAGGAGCGCGTGCAGAGGTTCATCGAAATTGATCAAGCGTGGAAAATTCTAGGGAACGAAGAGACAAAAAAAGAGTATGACCTGCAGCAGCGTGGTAGGTTCCTGCCAAGGAGCGCTGTAGTGGCAGCAGCTCTTTAAATAAGCAGGGTCTGGGAGTGGTAGTTAGATGGTATTTTAAAATGCTGTTTATTGCTGAGCCAAATGTTTTTTTCGCTCTTGTCCTACTTTCAGATGTGGATCCATTATTTATAGCTTTTGCTACACAGATATTAGCTAGTGAAAACATTGAATTACTTCCAACAAAACATTAGATGGCATTATTCCTAATAATTTGAATGAATATGAAATTTATACTAAATACAGACCTTAGCCCTTTTAATTTTATTAAGGCAGCTTCATTAAGCATTCTTAAATTTCAGTCTTATGCTACATTTTGTTGCGGTATTTTAGATATAGGTATTAATCCATTTATACCTGGTGTTCAATGTGTATGGGTTTATAAGCATTTCAGAATCTTTGACATTCTTTTTGGTTGTGCGTGTGTTAGGGTGGCTTTCATAATTCATCTGTAGTCTAAACTAGTCTTTTTAAAGCAGGTTTATAAATAATATTCCAATATAACACATTAACTAGGCAGCTCTAGCATGCATTTCTTTTTATACCTCTCAGAAAATAGCTTCTTAAAACAGTGACAGGCTGTTGTGAGAAAGGAAGGGGGGAAATGTAGGTCAGGTCTGTCACACATGGGCTACCATTACATGAAGTGATAGGCTGTCTTTCTGCTCTGGCCTCAGGATAGGAGTCCCTCAGCCTTCCATTAGAACCTTCAATAAATGTATATCCACCCTACATGTTAATGGGGGGAGTCAATAATAGCGTATTGCCTGTGGGGAAAACACTCAGTCGCACTCTGCAGTAACACGCTCTGGTCCGGCATTGACGTGGAGCCACCACCACTTTTGAATGTGTCTGATAAAAGCCCACTGTCTCTGCAGCTTGTTATTGAATTCTCTTCCATTGTACATTGGCACACCATCAGACCTTCCTCTCTTGTGCTGATTTTTAACTCCCCTGCCACTGCGGATACCAGAGCTTTGAGAGACAAAGGCTTAGTCATTCTGGCAGATAGGCATCACTGCGGGATAAAGAGAGTGATATATAAGTGTATATACCCAGTATGAATTCTCTGGTTAAATAATCTTGTATTTCAGACTTTGTGTGGGTTTTGGAAAAGCGGGTGGAGGGGTGAAAACAGAAGTGTTGAAGAAGTATTTTAAAAGAATGGAAAAAATCAGATCTTGTGCTAATTTGTTATGTAAACAGCATTAGGATCAAACTTAAATAAATTTGTCATCTCAAAGTTATCTTTTTAAACGCCTGAATGTGATGCCAGAACAGGAGTTTCTGCTGTCCAGTGCTCTCATCCTTTTGTACTCTTAGCATTGCAGTATCGGCTGCACCCTCCATTTTCACCAACTGTACATGCACAAGAAAAAAGAAATATTGGAGATTAAATTAGAAGTCTTTTGTGAGTTTTACCTAAAGCCTAAATACGGGCCATGACGTTCCATTTTGCTTGGGTCAGGTTAATCCACTGAAGCTGAGAGCTACATCAGGATTTACTAAACTACTTTGTTTTCCCATGGAATTTAAGGACATTGCTATAAATTAGTTTTGACAAAATTTATTCCACAGTATTTTAAAGGTTACCTATATTTCCTGAGATTCTTTTGGATCCAGATGAGTTCTTCTAAAAGCCATCTCAAGATTCTGTAAAAAAGACTTAGTAAATAAAGAAAATAAATCGTGCGTTTATTTACACAAGTATTTGGTAATGGTATGGTAATGGGATAGATATATTTTAATATTGAGGGCGCCATTCACAGAGGACTCAGTGTTTCAAACTAAGCCACACATAACATACATGTGCAGTGTTGCTGCATTCTCTGCAGCATGTTCCCTGGCAGCAAAATGATGGTGAAATAAATTCTAGTTCTTTGAATGCCTGTCACTGCTTCTGAAAACATGACTCTAGACAAATTCGTAGGCATTGCTGTAAAAGCTCACAGAAACAAAGGAACTGAGACGGCAGCTGAGGGAACAGTGATGAGAGACATAATACAGCAGGGCAGTAAGGCTGCAAAGCCTGGGCAGCGGAGTCTGAAGGATGCCGGGGTGTGTGTGGCAGTCCTGTGCACTGTGGTCTTTCTCCCATTCCACAGCTTGTTTGTTTGTATGTAACTTCTTGTTTTATAGTAACTAAATCTTAACTACTTGGCTTGGAAATTCAGTGGCCCGGGAAGTTCTAAGAAGCTGAAATTCTGTGGGGCTCTCTGGTTTTTGGTTTTTTTTCGGTGGTGGTGTTTTTTTTTAATTGAATTGTGGGGAATAACAAGTAAATATCTTAATACTGCTCTTCTCTGAAGGTATCACAGTGATCTCCTCCTAGTTTTTTGTGCCTTCAGGCCATAATATTGAAGAGGGAAAGACAAACCTCAAACTGTTTAGTTAAATACTTAGCCAAGCATCTTGGGTCTCGAAATCTTACAAGAACTGCCTTTTTGTATGTTCTGTGAAACTTCATTGTTTTGTCATACCTTTAACAACATCAGAATACCCTTTTATAATGGTGAATTTTTGCTTCCAATCCCAGTGAAAAATTTGGGGATGGAAAAAAAGCTGCATAACAATTTACCTATTAAGAATGGACTTTTTTCCTCAACAGATTTTCTTCTTGGAGATTTTTCCATGCTTTGTTTAGTACCCCATTTAGAAAAGATGAATATGCAGTTAAAATCAAGTTTGACAGTAATAATTACCAAAAGGTTTTCAGCAGGTTTAGCTTGGAAAAAACCCGGTTTATGGTTTTCATATTAGAAGTTATCTGAACGCTGAAAGTTCATGCTTTTGTGTCACAGTTTGAAAGAATAAAAAACTTTTCACAGAAATCACAGAGAATCACTTAGGTTGGAAGGGACCTTCACAGGTCATGTAGATCAATCTCCTACTCAAAGCAAGTCCATGTAGGTCAGTTGTTCTGATCTTCTCCAGCCTCGTTTTTAGTATCTCCCAAGAATGGAGATTCCAGAGCTGCTCTGGGCAGCCAGTAGCAGTGTTTGAACACCTCATGGCAGGAAAAAAAAAAACCAAAAAACACAAACCAAACCCAAAACCAACCAAAACATATTTTCCTTCTATCAATTTGGCTATAAAGACTCTTTTTGCAATTTGTGCTTTTCACTTCTCATCCTTCAACTGTGCACATCTGAGGAGTCTTCTCTGCACCCTCCTATGAGGTAGCTGTCGACAGTGAGATGCCTGTGTTCTTTTGGCTTCTTCTTGTAGGACGTGTGTCCCAATGCCTGACCGTGCTGGCAGTCCACTGGGCTTCCTCCTGTATGTCACCGCTTTGTACTGGGGAGACTGAAACTGGACACAGGACTTGAGATGCGATCTTGCCAAGTGCTGACTAGAAAGGAAAAGTCCCTTCCTTGACCTGCAGGCTCCGCCCTTGCCAGTACATGCCAGTATGGGGTTGGCTTTTGCTGACTCATGCTGAACTTGCATCCACCAGGACCCCCAGGTCCTTTTCTGGAAACCTTCGTTCCAGGCAGTTGTCTCCCAGCCTGTACTGGTGCATTAGGTTATTCCATCCCAAAAGCAGGACTTCATCTTTGTCGATCCCCGTGATGTCCCTGTCAGCCCATTTCTGTGTCCTGTTAAGGTCCCTTTGAATAGGAGCCCTGCAACTTTTGTGGATTTTTGTTGACTTAAATACAAAGGAACTGTGTATCTAAACAATCACATAATTAAGATAATTAATTTTACTAATTCATTTTGGTTATTAATGATTGAGTGATTAATAGAAAGTTCACAATTAAAATCAAATCAATAAACTGGTGACTTTGATTAATTTCTGACACTAAATGTAGCAAAGAATTCAAACTAGTAATGGGATTGATGTTAAAACCAATTGCTTTATCTATGGTTTTGGGGCAGATGATGGAGAAATTTAACAATCTAGGGGTTTTCCATGTATGGCTCCAGTGAGGTTCTATCTAGGATAATATGTTTTTACGTGATGATGGACAGAGGTGTCCATAAAGCTCAAGTGTTTATAGGGTGGGGATGTAATCACCAGTAGGAGTTTTCACATCTCGGCACACACCTCCTTTTGATTTTCAATTTTTAAATTACATTTTTAGAAAAATATTGCAGATGCAGTGTTCATACATGAATACATATTCCAGCATTATTTTCCTTTTGTTCTTGCTTCATTTCTTAGACGTAAGGTATTGCAGGTCCTGACTGGAATTGCCAGTGTTCCAGCTTGTGCCGTTTCTCTCTGAGAATGAGTCTGGTTCCATCCTCTGTGTACCTTCCCTTTAGGCAGTGACGCACAACAAAAATCTTTCCTTAGCCTAAAATAGCTCATTTTAAAATACCTGGTCACCAATTCAGCTTTCACTGACAATACCAGTCTCTTTAAAACCTGAAAAGTCTTTGAGGATGTGTCCTCACTCTCAGTGAAGTTTCTAATGGAGGTTTAGTAAAGGGAGTCTTATACAGGTGTGGTCATAAATTAGGGAGAAGAAAAGCCAAGCTAAATAGAAGGTAGCGCCTTGTCCCCTTGCTCCTTTCCCCTTCCTCTCCTAGTACAGTAAACTGAAAATTCTGATTTGGAGATGGTCACTTTTTCCCATTAATCCAGCATTCCCTCCCGCTCCAGCAATAAAGCAATGATACCGTATTAGACAACAAGGTATCTTACAGTATTTGGTAAATAGGATGCCAGAAGAATAACCTTACAAATCCGCTACAAGAATAAGCAGGAGAAGCAAGATAAAAGCCTACAAAAAATGCTTTTCATAGCTATCAGAAACAGCAATTGAACACCTTCACTACTTTATTGTAAGAAAGGAGAAAAATAAATGCGGCATATTTTAGTTGTTCCTTGGTAAGAAAATTCCTTCTTAGAAAAATACTTTTAGACCAAAATAAAGCTTTTAACGTGGCCGTTAATTTAGGCTTTTCAGTGTGCCAGGTTATACTCTTGAAGTGACAGAGGTGTATATTCCTTCTCTAGCCGTGGATTTCATGGCTGTAGACCCTCAGCTAGTGCTGGAACACAAACCTTTTACCACAGCTCTTTGGAGTTAATCCTGATCTGCACTGGCTACAAGTGAAGCAGGGGGTTTTGTTGTTGCTTTTTTAACAAACAGCTTTTTGTTATGAAAATTTTTAACACGTGACTTTTCTATAATTTCAAATTAAAGTAAGCATGGTTATTTTAAATGAATGCAAGAGACTCAAACTTAAGTAATTGTTTACAAACTAAATAGCCTATTAGAAAAAGTAACTTGTGAAAACATCCAGGTTGTGAGTACTGTGATGATTTAGATACTGAGTAGATGCTATGAACAGTATTTGATTGACAATACATATCTTGAACTTTTTAATTATGTGTTTGGTTTTGAAAAAAAAATCCTAAGAATATATGACTGATAAAGAGTTGGAACAATCTTTTAAGTATCATGACTATTTTTACTATTATCATAAACTGTTTAAAAGGGTTACATTTCCATTTACTGCTTGCAACCCTTTCCCTAAAACTCAGCCTTAAATAGCCCAAGAAATATTTATTGTATCCTCAAGTGAAACTTAAATACCTTTCCTCTTTTACAATTTCTGAATGACCCAGCAAGGGCTCTAGTAAAGCTTTGCTGAACCAAGCTGTTAATAGTTATTTAATGTTGTTCTGTAGCCTGAAAGAATCTCAGTAGATTTTTCCTTTTAATCTCTTTGAATTGCAGGCTCATAAACCTCTCTGATGAGCCTGCCAGTGCTTTCTTAGATCCTGCAGTTGAGACAATGGAGCTGCAGAATCCTTTCACCACTTGTTGTCAGCCAGGCAAGCTGTACTTCTTGTGAATTAAAATCTATTTTTCAGGTTATGGTAGATGATCAGGTCTTCACAATTTCCCCCGTATGTTCAGGAACGTGTTTCAGAATGTGCAGCTCGGTACACAGTCCTGCAGCTTGAGCAGACGTCACACTCTGAAAATTGTTAGGTTTGTAGTTCTGCTTGTAAGCTTCCCAAACTCATACTGGGCTGTGCCTCTGTTTTTAAATAAGTGGCTAAATCTGTTTCTGCTCTCTTAAATACACTACCCAATCTAATATACCTTAATAGGAGAACTAGAAAATAAAAAAAAAGCTTTATTCAGCTCTGGAAAATAAGTTTCTCCTGCTTGAACCAGATAAGCAAATAAACGCAGCATACAAAACTGATGAGAGTGGTTACTCGATTATGAGCTCAGCTTGGAGACTTACTTAACTCCAGAGTACTGACTGAAAATTTACATTTTTTAAGAAAGTAAGAAGTGGCTAGAACTCAGGAAAAAAGGAGAATTTATGTCCTTAGGAAGAAAGGGCAGGCCACTCAGGAGAAGTTTCAAGGATGTTGTGAGGTTATGCAGGGAGAAAATTGGATGGGCGAAAGCCCAACTAGAGCTTAATCTGGCTACTGCCATAAAAGACAATAAAAAAATGTGTCTATAAATACATTAGCAGCAAAAGGAGGACTAACGAGAATCTCCATCCTGTATTGGATGTGAGGGAAAGCATAGTGACAAAGGCTGAGGAGAAGGCTGAGGTGCTTAATGCCTTCTTTGTCTCAGTCTTTAATAGTAAGACCAGTTGTTCTGTGGGTACCCAGCCCCTGAGCTGGAAGACAGGGACGGGGAGCAGAATTCCCCAAAATCCAAGGGGAAATGGTTAGCGACCTGCTACACCACTCAGACACACACAAGTGTGTGGGGCTGGATGGGGTCCACCCAAGGATGATGAAGGAGCTAGCAAATGTGCTCACCAAGCCACTTTCCATCATCTGTCGGCAGTTCTGACTAACTGGGGAGGTCCCAGTTGACTGGAAGTTAGCTAATGTGATGCCCATCTACAAGAAAGGCAGGAACAATGATCCCAGGAACTACAGGCCTGTCAGTCTGACCTCGGTGCCGGGGAATGTTACGGAGCAGCTCGTCTTGAGTGTGATCACAAGGCATGTACAGGACAACCACGTGATCAGGCCCAGTCAGCATAGGTTTATGAAAGGCAGGTCCTCCTTGACCAACCCGATCTCCTTCATGACCAGGTGACCTGCCTAGTGGATAAGGGAAAGGCTGTGGATGTCATCTACCTGGACTTCAGTAAGGCCTTTGACACGGTTTCGCCTGGAGAAACTGGCTGCTCATGGCTTGGATGGGCGTGCTCTTCACTGGGCAGAAAAACTGGCTGGGTGGCTGGGCCCAAAGAATTGTGAATGGAGTTAAATCCAGTTGGCAGCCGGTCACGAGTGGTGTTCCAGTTCTGCTTAACATCTTTATCAATGATCTGGACAATGAGTGCTCCCTCAGTAAATTTGCAGATGACACCAGGTTGGGCGGGAGTGTTTATTTGCTTGAGGGTAGCAAGGCTCTGCAGAGGGATCTGGACAGACTGGATCGATGGGCTGAGGCCAACTGTATGAGTTTCAACAAGGCCAAGTGCTGGGTCCTGCCCTTGGGTCACAACAACCCCATGCAACGCTGCAGGCTTGGGGAAGAGTGGCTGGAGAGCTGCCTGGTGGAAAAGGACCTGGGGGTGCTGGTCGACAGCCATCTGAACATGAGCCAGCAGTATGCCCAGGTGGCCAAGAAGGCCAACGGCATCCTGGCTTGCACCAGGAATAGTGTGGCCAGCAGGAGTAGGGAGGTGATCGTGCCCCTGTACTCGGCACTGGTGAGGCCGCACCTCGAATACTGTGTTCAGTTTTGGGCCCCTCGCTACAAGAAGGACATTGAGGTGCTGGAGTGTGTCCAGAGAAGAACAACGAAGCTGGTGAAGGGTCTGGAGAACAAGTCCTGTGAAGAGCAGCTGAGGGAACCAGGGTTGTTTAGCTTTGAGAAAAGGAAGCACTTGCCTTTTTCACACTGTTCTCAAGTATTGTCGTCTGCCACAGTGGAGAGAAGAACCTGAAGGTAGGTAGGTAGACAGACTTCATTTTGATACCTGCTTTTTTTTTTTTCCACTTCCTCAAAAAACAGGAGGAGGAATCTTTACTTCACACAAGGCCTGCTGTAGGTAAGGCCTCCAACTGGTTTTGTGGGTGTTTCAGGGCATTCACCATTCCTGTTCTCATGTTGTGTAGCTAGAAGGCTGTACCAGCAGAACTCCCAAGAAACATCAGAGTTACCTGGCATGACTTAAGATCATCTGACCTTTTATTTTATTTTGGACATTTTATGCAGTTATCTAATGTTCCGATCAGGTGTTAAGAAAAATGTTACTTTGTACAACTAAAACATCACCCATAGCTCTTTCCAGTATATCTTCCAGTTTTCTTTCATCGTTAACGCTCCTGCTGAATCTTTTCCCTGTCTTTGGACACCAGTAAAGTATTAGGTGTGAGTGCATTAACTTTCTTTTCGTTCCGACCTTTTCAGTACAGAACAGGTGTTCAGCAAAGGTAGCATCAAAGACGCTGTATCGATTCTGTCATTATTTCCCATGTGTCTGATTTGTTTTAATCTCCTTCATTAAAACTAATTTAGATGAGGCTTATTCTCAAGGATATAGAAAGTACATTTCAGTTAAAAATAGAACAGTAATTTAATTGCAAAATAAAGACTGGGACTTAATATTTGGTGAGTGGTTCATTGTTTTGTTTTAAACTGGCCTTAAATTTCCTGTTTAAAAACCCAAAATGTAAGTATTAACCTCCCCCCCTTATACGTAAGGATAGTTAAAATGCAAGGGGTTTATTTCCCTACTGGTATGTCACATTACTTTTACCTGTGATAACTATGCTCTTAAAACTGATAGAGCCATGGAAGGAAAACAATTTAAAAAAAAACAACCAAAACAAAAACAAAAACACAACAGGCTGGTTAGATTTTGAAGTTAATTTAGATAATTAACTATAGAGAAAGCTGTGATTAGCTATTGCTAGGGTTGTACTTTCAGAGTAGCCTTAAACTTCTTTGCAGCAACATACACTACGTTGAATCTTACTAGCGAGTAGCTTGCTTTACATAGTTTCTGTGTGAAACCAACTACCAGAATATTGATGTATGTCTGTTCTGAGTCAGTACTTCACTGGTTGCAATCAGATGATGATAATTGGTGATAAAGAAGGAAATGCTCCATTACCTGATCAGATGAAGGTTGGAGATGTGGAGTTTTTCTGGGGTGTTACTGGAGGAGTAGGTGCAAAGTCCCCTATTTCTACTTTCCAGTAGAGAGCAAAGAGAAGTTGCACAGAAGCAGCTGGGAACCATTTAGAATACCTTACAATCTGGCAACTAGGTAGGGCGATCTCTTGGGAATTAAAATAACATAAAATAATCTGGGCCCTCTGCCTTTTCCAGCAAGTGCTCAATAAGTAGTTCTGGAATAAATTCTTTCACTGCCAGCTTTTCATAGAAAGCCGTAGACAACACTGTGTGCTTTAGAAAGCTTGATGTTATTAAACTATAAAACTTGCTTAAAAACTCACTGATCCAAGAGGAGGAATACCTACTTTCTCAATAACAACCTGATTTAAACCTTAAATAAGCACTAAGCTCCTGAGTCTTGCCAAATCTAAGGCGTTTCTGTGTATGTGCTGCAGATCAGCTTTCAGGCATCCCTGGTTCTTTAGAATACAGCATCTAGGGAGCTGGAGCTCCCCGGTGTCAGGCAGCAAGCATCTGGGAGGTTTTCTAGGGAAGCTGAGGAAGTGTGGGCTGGATGAGTGGTCGGTGAAGTGGATAGAGAACTGGCTGAATGGCAGAACTCAGAGGGTTGTCATCAGCGGCGCTGAGTCTAGTTGGAGGCTGGTAACAAGTGGTGTCGCCCAGGGGTCAGTACTGGGCCCAGTCTTGTTTAACTTCTTCATCAACGACCTGGATGAAGAGTTAGAATGTACCCTCAGCAAGTTTGCTGACGACACCAAACTGGGAGGTGTGGTAGATACACCAGAAGGCTGTGCTGCCATTCAGCGTGACCTGGATAGGCTGGAGAGCTGGGCAGAGAGGAACCTGATGAGGTTCAACAAAGCCAAATGCAGGGTCCTGCACCTGGGGAGGAACAACCTCATGCACCAGTACAGGCTTGGGGTGGACCTGCTGGAGAGCAGCTCTGTGGAGAGGGACCTGGGTGTCCTGGTGGACGACAGGTTAACCATGAGCCAGCAGTGTGCCCTGGCTGCCAAGAAAGCCAATGGGATCCTGGGGTGCATCAAGAAGAGTGTGGCCAGCAGGTCGAGGGAGGTTCTCCTTCCCCTCTACACTGCCCTGGTGAGGCCTCATCTGGAGTACTGTGTCCAGTTCTGGTCTCCCCAGTTCAAGAAAGATGAAGAGCTACTGGAGAGAGTCCAGCGGAGGGCTACGAGGATGGTGAGGGGACTGGAGCATCTCCCCTATGAGGAGAGGTTGAGGGAACTGGGCTTGTTCAGCCTGAAGAAGAGAAGGCTGCGAGGGGACCTTATAAATGCCTACAAATATCTGAAGGGTGGGTGTCAGGAGGATGGGGACAAGCTCTTTTCAGTGGTGCCCAGTGACAGGACAAGGGGCAATGGGCACAAACTGAGGCACAGGAAGTTCCACCTGAACATGAGGAAGAACTTCTTCCCTCTGAGGGTGACAGAGCCCTGGAACAGGCTGCCCAGGGAGGTTGTGGAGTCTCCTTCTCTGGAGATATTCAAGACCCGCCTGGACAAGGTCCTGTGCAGCCTGCTGTAGGTGACCCTGCTTCGGCAGGAAGGTTGGACTAGATGACCCACAGAGGTCCCTTCCAACCCCTACTATTCTGTGATTCTGTGATTCTGTAGTAAGTTGTAAGGGGTTTATGTCCTTTTATATATATATATATGTATTACTTTTTATGGCTTCATTTGTAACTTTGTTGACAAAATCTTGTATTGTCTAGTTAAAGAACTTGGTGTGAGCTTTGTACATCAAATGTGAGTGTGCTGATAAATTGCAAAAAAGAATTTGTATTTGTATTGCATAGTTTGCATTTCATAATTTAAATTGTATTGTACACTTTTCATTCTGTCCTCAATGTTGGAAGAATGTAGGGGATCAAGTGGCAGCAGATCTCACGGGTGCCAGCCAGAACCGACTGCCTTTCTGTGCTGAGAGACTCTTATCATAAAACAACACTTGCACTGGTCTTCCCCTAAAAGTGTTTTTAATTGATCTTTTGTTAGGAGTATCTTTTTGTGGGAATCGTGTTGTTCTTGCACAAGCCAAATGCTTCCTTGGTGCCTCTTGAGGGGTTTTTATTTGGCTTCTCCTTTCTAAAGGAGAATGGGTTGCCCAAGAGAGACTGTGGTGGTATGTAAAATCTGCCTGGACGTGGTCCTGGGCAAGCTGCTCTAGCTGACCCTGCTGGTGCAGGAGGGCTGGACTGGGTGATCTTGAGAGGGCCTTTCTGACCTCGACCGTTCTGTGATTTTGTGAAAAGTGCAGGTAAGCAGAGATTGTGCAAAGTGGAAGTGTAGTTACAGCCAGGTTTTTAAACAGTATTTGTATCAAAACTTGTCCCTAATTTCACATAATTATTTGGGATGCGCAAAAGTAGTGGCTTCAGCAGTGTCTTAATTTCAGTAATACATCTTCACCCTTTATTTCTCCTGGATACAGCAGGACATTTTCCAGCTTATGCAGAGGTATGGAAACTGAAATTTTAGAGAACTGCATTTTTAACTGATAGCATGGGCTAGGTATGACTTGCTGGTAGGAGCTAGAGATTGACCGCTACGTATATGAAACTATTAATTTCTCAGAAATAAGGACCTGTGTATTATCAGGGTTGAACATTTGTCATGTTTTCTTTACAGAAGATAATCTGACAAAAGAATGGCCACTACACGCACAAATTTATCTCGAGGATATGTCCTGGAATGAAGGTATGAGTGCCTCACTGCTTGTTCCCAGTGCCTTTCATTGTCGCTGCAAATGTTTTCTGTTTCTTCTGCATCTTGTACCATTATGTTGTCTTCTGAGTTCTGCTTTTTTTGTATTTTCCTCAGATTTAGCTGTTCTGTTCTCTGAATTACCTGAATTGGAACTTAACTTTGTGATGCTTATTTTGTTGCATTCCTTCTCACCTGTCTCTTCCTGCCCCCTGCCCTTGGGCCTGCAGAGCTTGCAGTGCCACTTCTCACCTAGCGCTCTTTCTGTGCTGTAACAGAATATTTAGATTTCCAGATTCTCCCCAAATCTCACATCCATCTTGCTCTTTCTGTGATGGTAGAATGCAAGTGTTTTCATGCAGATCTTTTTCATCTGAGTGTGTTACTTCTCTCCTTTACATTACTCTAGCTTTTATCATTTATTTGCGTTTTGGATGAATGGCCGGGGTTTTTTTACTGTTCTATTTTTAAGCTATGGCGAAAAATCCTATCTACTTTCCTTTCCTCTGTTCTCTTGTTTGTTTCCTGGGTTAGCAGTCTGGTTTGGAACCATCTTTGGTCTCTCTCACGTATAACACCTCTTCATTTGTTCTTAACTGCTCTCTAAAGATCTTGGTCCTTTGTCAGAATCGAGTTCTCATTCAGCAGTACTCAGTGATGTAGTCCTTTTAACGTATGTCCGTTTCAGTGATGGGCACCTTTATTTGCTCTTTTGAAGAGACTGCACTGACCCTGGCTGTTTGGCTTGAGAATGCCCCACAGTCACCAACACACATTTTAAGAGTATAGATATTTTTTGAGCAACAAATGGTAGCAGAGGTGCCAATACTGCCAGTCCAGCAGTGGGAGGTCACACACATGAATTATGTTTTGTTATTAAGAGCAGCTTTGTGAAGAAAATCCAGAATAAATTCTTGACTCTTCTCAAGCACTAACGGCTTTTTTGTTTTCTTTTTTGGCAGATGAACAATGTTATACTCTCTCATGCCGATGTGGTGGGAATTACAGTGTCTTCAAGAGTGAAACCAAAGATGTCTCTGTGGTTTGTTGTGACACATGTTCACTGGTTATCGAGATTCTTCAATGATTGTTTCAATCAAGCACACCAAGAGTTACAAACTCTCAGAAAGACTGGACAAGCAGGGGACAGGACCTGCTAAGTGTGCGTTGAAGAAAAGGGGGGCACTGCAAGAACAAGTTCAGTCAGGCTTAAGAACAGAAATGTGCCCATTTGCTTATGTAGCTCTGCAGACATGAGGCTTTTTATTTTTTTCCTTCCACAGCTAAAGAGCCAGTTATTAAAAACCTCCAGAACAGAACACTAAGTTCTGTACAACTGGAATGTATCTCATGATCTAAATGACATTTCTTTCCCAGCAAACAACAGAGTAGCTTCTTTCAATCTCCGTCTGTATCAGCTATACCTTGGGCCCTACCTCTGAGGTTTAAATCCTTTTAACAGCTCAGATGACAAAATCTAATCAGGAGGCGTACACGTGAGAATGCTCTGAAGATAATGAAGAGTAAGGTGCATTAATGGGAAATTTTCAATTTCTACGCTAAATATTTAACTTCATTAAATCCTCACAAGGACCTGAGCCTTGGAATGAGGTGACAGAGACTCGCAGATCGACCAGGCTGGTGGTTTCAGCACGAAGTGGCAGGTCCAGCACCTGTGCACTGGCCTGTGACAGTGCATCTACATCAACATTTCAGCTTGGAGCAGGAGCGTGCTGTTGGATTGACTCTCTGCATCATCTGAACAAATGCAGTCTTCGTTCCTTGGTGAAAACTAACCAGGAACCTGGCCAGAGCCCGCTAAGGAAAACCCTGCGCAGCACATGTACGTGACTAGCGGATCCCGAGCCCCACTGTTACTGCCTTCAGCCCCAATCGGAGCATGCCACACTGCCTGCTAATGCAGGCACAGCCTACGTCTGGCTCTGGATGTGTGACAACATAATAGTGCATTGTGCCTTTTTCATCCCTTGTTAACAGTCAGTGCTAGCCTTGGCTTGTAGTAAAAACCAAAACCTTCTCACAAATCCAAGCACTTACTGTGCATAGCCAGAGGAAACAGCATAAGAGACGTATCGTTTTTGTTGATGACAGCAGTATATCGTTCCCACTTTCAAGTTAGATGTAATCTCAGAAAGCAACATCTTTGTCAAGTAAAATTTGTGTTTATTCTAAACAAAAATAGTTCCATTGATTTTAGTAGAAAATATTATGAAAGCTGGCAATAGTCACTTAAATCTTTTAATCATCAAGAAATCTATGGCCATTGGGGCTTGCACGTAGAAATCCAAAGTCATTCAGAGGCCATATCTGTAAAATAAAATACAGTTACAAGAGATTTTAATCACAACTCAAAGTTCAGTATTTTCATGTCTTATTGTTGTAATTGTTTTATAAACTGCATAATTTTTTAGCTCTTTGGTTGATGGGGTATACGAACTTTTCTCACCTGTGTGTTTCTTTTACTAGGAGTAATAACCACTATATATATAATAAACACTATATATATGGAATCATTATTCCATAGTGGCTAGAGACAACACTAGTTTATACACAGCATGCTTTGCTATGAAGAGCCTCACAATTTACTGTTTTTTTTCCAGCCTTGGAAACAAATACATTCCTGAAAAATATCTTTTAAATTCAAAGTTTTCCAGCTTGTAAACCTCTTAAGAAATTAAAAGACAAAGTATGTATATTTGATCCATCTAGGAGAAGAAAGAATACCACAAACATTACCTCCCAGTGAAAGTAGTTCTGCGAGGTGTACATTTGTATTTGCAAGATGGGCATTTGAACTGCAAACACCAAACCTTGGAAGAAAATTCCATAGGATTATAGGTAAGCTTATACCATGCACGTCGTTATAAAGGGGTGGAGTGCCTGCCGCCATCAGGGACTCTCAGCCAAGGGGCTTCTCTGAGAAGGGGACTACTATGTGGGAAAAGAAGGCGCACAGATCACGACCAAGTACAAGCACAAGTGTCAGAGAACAATGCTTACCAATAAGAAAAAACTTTCTCTCCAGAAATTAACTACATAGCTGTTCATACTACTGAATGCTCCCAGGAGTACTTTCCTCTGAACATCTGTTAATTACACGTAGGCTGCTCTTGGATGCAAAAAAAAGTAGAAGGGAATCAAGGACATTCTTTTACACTTTGTCTCCCTTGACTGCCTGTGTCTCTTTGCAACACGTGCTTTCAAAGATGGCACAAGGGGATCAGCAGGAAGAAGGGAAAGAGATGATGTTGAAGAATGAATGCCCTTCTGTGGCTCTGATCCTGTAAAAACCTCACAGCCTCTGCTCAAGATGAAGTGACCAAGACAGAAAGATGATGCACTACCTTGTTCCCAAAGCATCTGTCAGTATGGTGTTTACCTTGCTCCTTTTTCCTTACAATTTGATCTTAAGGAAGGTATGTGGTAACCTTCCAGGAACAGCAACTTACTCTTTACCTGAGTTCAGGGAACATCCACAGCTCAGAAGGAGCCTTTGCTGCTTTCTATGTCGAGTGAAAAAGTAATTTTCTCAGTTTAAAAAAGGAAGCGCAGTGCCAAGGTTCAATAGTTTGAACCACGTGGCTTGTCCCCAGCCCTGGAGACAATGACAGAAGAGGCAGAGGCAGTTAAGGATGGGCGTAGCAAGACATAGCATCAACTTACTACTAGGCTGGGACCGTGCACTGCTAGAAGCTCCCTAGGCTTGTTCTGTCAGGCCCCTTGCAGCCCTGTGCTCGGGAAAACAGAAGGGTGAGTCATCCTCAGCACCTCAAGTTCTGTGGATTTGAAGAAGGCTCACACCTCTCTTGTGCAAATATCTTAGAAAATACATGTCTTTTTTGGCACCTGCAGTTAGGGAAGAGCATGAGGAACGTCTGCTGATAGACAGAAATACACAGAGGTGACATCTGGTCTCTGTATGCATATTAGCCAGTGAGCTATTTTAAGTTCCACACAAATATCTAGAGATAGGAACCAACAACAGAAGGCTATATGTGATCTTGGTGAGAAGCAAAGCTGTGCAATTCAAGGCTCTCCAGAGGCGCTGTGCTGGCTGAAGGCTGGGTGTCAAGTCTTTGTTTGGCCTCAAAGGCAAATGGGAGTAAAAGGAGTAGGAATATCCCATATTCTAAATCTAAGCGGATCTGAGTAAAGGCCCGGAAGTTTCTTAAGCCATTCACCACAGCACAAATCTCATTTCAGGCAACTCAAATCAAACCTATTGCAACTTCTGTGAAAGTAATCAAATTTGTTTTAAATATTATTTTAACAATTTAGTTTCAAATTCATCACATTAATCTTAGTGGTAGAGAGAATGAAAACCATGTTTTATGTAGTCTGTGTGCAGGAGGGAATGTGAGAAAACAATACTCCAGGTTGGAAGGGAGATGGAACAACCCTTCTCTGTGGAACAAAGGCATGCCACCGTGTGTAGTAATTCCCGTCTTTTAGACAGAAGTTGACTGTGACTTGCTTGTTCAGACTGGCTAGTCCAATTAGCAGCTGTTTCCCCTTGCCCTCTTTGGCTTGGCCTATGTAGATTTGATCTGATGGATGGGGCTAACTAGCTCTTCTGAAGACACACTACAGGTCTATTTTAGACATGGAGCCTAAGTCCAGGGAACGCACAGAATGTCCTACCTAGGACAGGATGAAGCATGAGTTCCGCCAAAGTGGGACTCCCTAGGCTTTTACTGAACTTGCAGCTACTTTGATTTCAGTGGCCTTTTTATGGAATGAACTTGTCTCTCAAGAGTGGCAATTGATTTGGAGGCAGGGAAGAAAAGGAGCAAATATAATCAAGTATCATTATTTCTGTATGGGTTAAAAACTGGTGCACCAACATTGTCTGAGAATCCTAGGTCTAAACTTCACAGATAAGCTACAGAGAGAATTAACATTTATGTTCTGCCAAGAATAGGTTGCCTAAACACACCTGGTACAAGCTTGCTCTCTTTTGTTAAAATCCATTACTTCCAAATTAAATTTGTTTTTTTGCATCCATTACTGAAAAATGTAACAGCATTCAAAGGCAGTGCTACATCTGCTCCTCTGAAATCCACTTTAAGATAAAGCCGTATAAGCTTCCATTCTCAAGGCAGTAAAAGATTTTTGATGAAAGAGAAGTCAAACCTCTAGCAGACTACATTAAAAAGAATACATAGGTGTCTTGGCCAGTGATCTACTAATTAGCTACCACCGTGTGGACCAGCTGGATTCTGCTGCCTTTCACTATAATGTTCCACAGCAACATCCAATAGCAAGATCACTGTATTCTACTGTGAATTACCATAAACAACCCAAACTATAAGCACTCATTTGAAGAATAAAATTATTTTTGCTTTTGTTAGGCACCATATACTTAAATCTCATTAAAATGTTAAGAATCACTATTCTATGCACCATCATAAAACAACTGCTATAAAATTTGGTTAAATAATTATTTCGATTAAGTGTCAAGTGATTGCATGCTATCTTTTTAAACAGACAATATTCTGGAGTCCTAAAGTACTTCTTCAATACATAATATCTGTGTGTAAGTTCCATTAATTTTACAGAGTTTACTGCTTGCTAAATTCAGGGCTCAGTCCTGTCAGTCACTTCATTAAAGTCTCTCCAGCATCTTCCTTGTTGGGGTACAAGCTGGACACAAGTTTATTGCTGTGGAGAGATACTGTGAATAACTATAGCTGTCCACATACATAGGTTCTTAATAGAGACATTATTTGCCAACAGTCCCCTGCGCAGAGAGGTTGTGGATTCTCTTTCTCTGGAGATATTCAAGACCCTTAAAGTAGCAAACAGCAAATTTTCTACACCAGTACATCAGTTGGATTATTAATACCACATTCTTATTAAGAAGGCTGTCAGCATATTAGCATCATTTGTATCTCAGCAGTTAATAATCCAGGCTAAAACTTGGGTGGTCATGGAAATAGCCCAGTTTAGAATCAGCATCTTTTCCTCTGGTGTACACGGCAAGGCAAAGAGTACAGTGAAGGAGCAGAGAGCGCTCACTTAACGCTAGGGAAGAACTCAAAGCAAACACTACCCAGAAGGAACAGAGGCCAGACAAAACTTGGTGGTGGAGCTGAGGGGCACACATTATTTGAGCAATTAGTGATTACGGTCAATAGCTGCAAGGTTTTTTGAGAAGTCCTAAATTGTGTTCATAAAAACTGTAAATTATGTATATAAAACTTTGTTAAATTGGAAAGAGCGAATCTTTCCTGTGCATATAATACAGCTGTGCTAAATGATGTTTTTGTGGATGTGTTGCAATATACAGAGAACAGTTTCAGAAACTTTTTTTACTGTTCTGAATGGCACCATTTTAAATCTAGCTTTCTAAATGCTGGTCCGTAAGTCTGTAATACAGACTCCCTTGTTTCTTAGATTAAACTTTTTATGGAGAGGAAATTGTCTTAGTTGCTTCTTTTTTGGTAAAGGAGTAAATTAATAATGCAGATAGTATGAAAAAGTAATTTAGTGTGACATGAAGCTGTAGAATTGTTGAAACAGGAGAAGGAACCGTGGAGGTTTATATGACACAATATTGATTCAAAACATTTCTTTTTAAATAATAATGTGGCAGACAATTACGGTGGCACAGATTTGACTTTACTGCTAAGGCTTTCTCACAGGCTTAGTTTAAAAAGCAGCAACGCCAGTCTACATGTCTAAAGTATGTATGCAAGTCCTAGAAAGACAGCCTTTTCCTCCATCTTTGGTTTTTGAACTATGGAACTACACTTCTCAAATTCCAACAACAGTGAAATATGGAGCGGCCCTTTTCTACCATTTTGCAGAGGCAAGAATCAAATTAAAGATGGAATGTATATCCATGCGGGGGGGGGGTATGTGTATGTGTATGCATACGTTTGTGTTCTCATCAGGCTTGGATTTGCATGCTAAATAATTCATTCAGTTTTCATAAGCAATGACTGCTCAAAGAGCGCTGCTCAAAAAACGAGTCCTGCCTCAACAAAAACCCCACCATTGTTGAATTACCCTTTTACAGCAAGTGGCCGGTGTGTTCAAGCTTTCCTTCACATCGGCTTTGGCCAGACACTTAAGGAGACGAGTTCTAATACCTAACACCCAAGAATTTAAAATGTATTAATATAATAGTATATGATGTTTTTAGAGATTATAAATATATATACACCTTAAAACAAATGCGTCCTCTTATCAGTCCGTAAGGAACAGGTCCATAGCACCTGGAATCTGTAGAATTCCTGAGATTATCACCTTCTAACCAAACATGTCCTTTAGGCACCTAGGATAAAGCAAGATTGAAACATAAAAAGAAAATAGAATAGAATGGTATTAAGCATAGTTTGCCTTACAGTATGTTTTCTGGTTCCTGTGTTCTGTATTTCTTGACTGTATAATGAACTAATTTTTTGTTGAATCTAGTAAGACAGAGCGCCAGGTTTGGAGGGATGAGAAGGAGTGCTCCAAAGTATCTGTTCTATCATGTGCTCAAAAAACAATGGTTTGCAACAAAAAATCCAAAATGAAGATGTAAGAGGTTAGACCAATGTGACAGGGTCATTAATTTAATAGACTTCAAAAGAGGTCATTAGGATGTTGACTGAAAATCTGCCCTCCTGTCGCAGTAACAGCATGAACAGGGCAGCCACACACTCATCAACATCCTGGGGCCAGCACCAAGGCTAGACCTGTTAGTAGATTCATGATGAACTAACGGGTAATTGATTGTGACATCAATTACGAATAATCTCATCATTTTATCGGAGTAGGCTTGTCAAAGTTCTAATTAAGATCACAGTTCATTCTATGTGCAGGCAGAATCCACAATGCATTATATTGCAATAATGATGATCACAAAACAGCGAATCCCTTTTTATAATTTGAAAATTAATGATGGTGACCTTATACTATATGACAAAGACCTTTCATTGCCTATATATATTATGCATTAACTACATTACATACCATAGATTCATGGCATTCACTGACTGACTCAATGACAAAATGAGAAATAGCAACATAGCTATATTAGTTACCTAAATAAGAGTATAAAGCTTTCATACATGAAAAAGTTGCTACTGTAAGTCTTAAACTAAGATTTTCATTGGGAATATGCAACACTATTTTGATTAAAAAAAAAAAACAAACCACATTTCAGATATAAATAACCTCTTACAAGTTACCAAATAAAATACTTGTTATTTTTCTAATCTGTTTTTGTTTCTAAAATTCTAAACCAGGCTGAGAATTTTAAAGTAGCAACATATTCTCAATCTAGATAATATTTAACGTGGACTTTAACATACATTTTTCCAAAACCAAATATGCACTTGAAACATTAATATGCTCACAATTCAATGGAAAAAAAAATACAGAAACAAAATTAAACACCCCCCCCCGCAATGTCAAATGAAACTCAGAGTTTGAGCAGTATAAACATTTATGGTTTAGAAATAAGCCACATGGACTCATAAATACAATAGTCTACATATACCGAATTCAAGAATAACAGACTAAACAAAATAACCACTCCAGTAGTAAAAGTCTGGATGTAAATCATTAAGAATAAAGCCAGGTCTCCCAGATAAACATTGGAGGAGAATGCAGTTGAAGTAGAATTGTCGGTACTGACAAGTATCTGGCCAGGTAACACAGATTGGGAACCTTGTCTTGAAATAAACCTTTCAGGCTCTTGCTGAGTCATGCTCCCGCCTGCCTGGGACCCGACTAGGAGCCGAGGACAGCACGCTACCCGAGCGTCCCTTCGCTGAGCTGTGGCAAATGCGTAAGCTATGGATTAAGAACCAATAGTTTGTCTCTGACGGTGGCAAAAAGAGATGCTCGTCATGGAAAGCACGCGTGAGCCTGTCCATCTTCTCTCGACCACCCCGCTGTGTTTCTCTGGTATCCCGGACAGGTGCGTTGGGCACGTCGGAGGGCACGCATCCCTGCCTCATCATTCCAGAATCTATATGTGGAGCTACAGACCAGCAATATGTCTAAACCCTTTTGAAACCTACTGTCTCCTTCCAGTCTCCTGTATAAAGGACTGCTGCCTTGTTTCCTTTAAACTAATTTGCTAGTTCTATCAAGGTCCTTCTTGTTCTCCCAGTCCTTCAATACAGGAATTCCGTATTCCACTTGTCTGCCACCTTTATTATTTTGTAGGCTTACCAGATTGCTGGCCTGTGCACGAAGGGCTTTCTCTGGGAAGGCCAGTTGATTTCAGCTAGATGACTTGGGCCCTCCTCCTACACAAGCAGCTTTGCAAACAATACAACCAACCAGAAGTAAATTTTAAAATAAATATTGTATCCAGAGTCAAACGACCTGTATAGAGTATACATCTCATCAGATGTGGACGGATGTTTTTTGATAAGTCTCCATTTGAGAATGTACTGACATGCCTATTTTCCTCAAAAATTCTGTGGTATGCAGCCTATTCAGGATGTCCAGCAGCAATTGTCAGGTTAGTTGGATACTCATCTTCACTTATTCACTGTGCCCTCATCGAAAGCATTCCCTGTGTCCACCGTTACACAGGAGCTTGTTTTTCAGGTGCATATTACAATGCAAAGCAGCGTTCTGACCTTCTGGAGCAAACTCTCCTGTCCAGCATCTGCCAGAATTACAAGTCGTACATCAAACTACTGTCATTTTGAAAGACTATCTCAGCAAATACACAAAAAGGAGAAGCATGAATTACTATGAAAAAAAGATATTTTTTTTTTTAATGAAATAAAAAAGCAAACCCACATTAACATTTCACATTTCTGAAAACGCGTCACTTCTTGCAATGTGCTACTGCTTCACACGCAGGACACGACCAGCTCCCCTCCCCTGCTTCCTCCTTGCCCCAATCCGTAGGCAGAACATGAAGCTCATCTGTCATTATGCGAAATAAGGACCCGCTCATAGCACAAGTACATCCAAGCACTTCAAGACCTTCCCGTTTTTCTTCCATGCTCTAAAAGTATAAAAAACAAAGTGCTTTTGCCACCTGTGGCACATCACTTACTAGTTCTAATACTACTAATAATTACTTGTCTAGACAAGATGCTCGTAGTTTGCATTCCAGACAGAACATTTGCAATGAAGTATATTCCTATATTCTGAAATTCACCACTTTGGGTAACTTTCATAGTTCTCCACGGAAGCTATGACAGGACCCTACACCTCTAAATTTGTTGTTAAGGGTACTGTCACACTGTATGATTCATCTAGAGATAATACAGTATAATACCTTTGTATGGTGCCTGCCCATCACCTAGGCATGTCACTACAACCTAGAATTAAGATAAGCAATAAAAATCACATGAATTACATGAACATGTGAAACCAAATACCAGTGACAGGCCATAATTGTTAATTAAAAAAAAAAAGAGCTGTTTAAGCCCCTTTGAAATAAAGGCTAAAGCCAGAATCCTCAAGGGTTTATGCACCAAGCTTTTTCTAGACCAGCTCACTGATTTCAGTGGGATTACTCCCATTTAATAAAGTTAAGTCTGAGTATCAGCCTTTGCAGAATCAAGACCTGATCTGAAACGCCTCAAAGCTATGCAAGTACAGTAGCTGGGAATAAGATACATTTTTAACCAAAGGAAAAAAAAAATCAAAAACTTGTATTTGTAGTAATAATATATTAATTGCACACCAAGAGGCTGCTGTTGCCAAAAAACCCAAGGCAATAGGAAAGGCACTCGCTTGACAATCCACAATGTTGCATTTTGGTACCTACTGACCATGGACCATTCTCTTGGACAAAACTAATTGTATCTAAGCAGTACAGCTGAAATCACAGTTACCATTACTACACATGGCAAGACTGGGAATACAAAAAGTACTGACAAGAGTGCCAAATCATTTCACTTCGGCAGGGCAGCATTTCAGTTCTCCCCTACGCGTAGGCCAGAACTAAGATGTGTAAGTCTCACAGGCCCAGCACCTGAATTTTCGCATAACAACCTGTGGGTCACGCGCAAACCCTGCAATTCCACAGCCGTGCAGGTTCATGTGAAAACACGCTGCCGCCGATCCTCTGCTGCCTCAGCAACCCTTGTGCCTCTGGTTTTGTGCGGATTATCCGAGGATTTACTTCCAAGGAACAGCAGTTCTCCGGCAGAACCGGTTGTCTGAGGTGCAGCTCATATGCATGAGAATACAGGGCCCTGATCAGACTCCTGAGGCTTCCCTCCTCTCCTTCCAGGGCTCTGGTACAGGAGCAGATAGACCAGCAGAGCGAGATTATCATTTAGAACAACTGAGCTTGTGGCAGTAGGTTACTCTGTTTCAGCTCACATAAATAAGCATCTTTCACTGCAACAAACTGGCTAAAATTGCAGGGCTGTAGTCATTTACTTAGTGGTATAGTTAAAGTGGCACAACTGAAGTACAGGTCAGGTACTTGATGCATACTTACTGACATTAAACATTATTTTACATAAATGAGGGTGGGGGGATCAACAAAGAATTACATTCTTTTGCTCTTTTCACATGACACCAAACTTGGAGTAACTCACTCAGTAACTTCAAGAGATGAGGTGGCTGCACTCCAGTATGCACATTAAAGGCATACTAGAAAATTAATATACTGAAAATCAGATTAACAGATTAAATTATCTGCCTCAAAAATACCCCCAAACCCAACTAAATGCAAACAGGCTTTTGCGGTTTGGGTTGGGTTTTTTCTTTTGGTGGGGTTTTTCTTTGGTTTGTGATTTTGGGGTACTTGGGGGGGGGGGGGTACTAAAGATGAAGAAGTATGGATTTTTAATAAATAAATGGAGAATTATAAACACGAATCTCTTGCAATCTCTCCTTTTGGAATTCCAAGCAGTCTGTGTTTGTCAAAGAGCATCAGTACGTACAATCAGCTGGGAGCAGATGAAGTTTGAACTTTCGTAAGGTCACAGGTATTCACATCACCTCCAGCAATATCAAAGTTTCAAACTTAAGAAGAACTTTAAATCATTCCCATCTTTTCTTTTCAGTTCAGAGGCTTCCTTCTTGAGCTACGATAAGAACTAATCTCAGTGCTGGACAAAAGAATAAAGTCTGCAAGTTCTCATCTATCCCTACTAAGGTCTATTTAAGTGCCTCCTACTTTGGTACAAGCAACAAATGTAATTGCTTCATGGCCTGCGGGTGTTCATTTAACAAAAGAAGCTTTTGTGAACAAGCCACAGGTGTTACCTTTCTTGATTAAAGTGAAATATGATGAAAGAATCTACAATATCGAATAACAAATTTACTAAATACTGATTAAATTGCCTTATTTAAGTTAGGATAAAATATACACCACAGAAATGCTGCAGTTGTTTTATCGCTCTATACTTGCAAGTTTCACATAACTATTCCTTAATCCTTTATTTATTAATTCAGAACCAAAAGTGAATAATGCTTAACAGATACTCTATTTTTAATGATCCAGTTGCTCTAGGCACCATTTCCGTAGGCTTATCATAAACATTGTTCATATTAAGGCTGCCATCTGTTTAAAACTCAACAACATTAATTAGCTCAATATTTTCCAAAATCAGCATAAGCATTTACATGTCCTTTTTTTGTGCTGGAAAAAGCTATGAAGTGGTGGCAACCACCCTGGAACTTCAACAGTGTAGCAGATCTGAAGTCAACATCTTCTAAGCATCACTAAAGGGCTGAATTACCTGGAATTCAATACTTCTTCAAAAAAATAGAACAGAATGAATTTACCTTAAATTCACAGGTACTGCCAAACAGTTTAGAACTTTCCTTTCACTTACTGAAGTTTCAGTTGCTTATAAGACATAATGTAGTTGGCCCAGTTTGTTTAATTACACATATTAAAAAGAATATATTATGACCTTGGTCCAGATTATTATGAGAAAAGATGACAATGGAACACGAACAGGTTTTTATACAGAAATTAAATTCACTATGGTTAAATATTATATTATGAATTCTTTCTCTATATTAAGAGTCATTGGTTGTTTTAATAGAAAATTTATAAATAGATAAAATATACAGACTTGCCTATCTTTAAGCTTGGAAATTAATTATTAACCAATATTAAAATCACTTAACCTTCAATGGTAGCAATGTTAACTCGTGTACTACAAGGTAATTAAGATATTAGATTTGAGTTTGTAAGACATTTTTCTCTATCATGCAAGTATACCAGTTGAGTGTTGTTCTTTAAAAAAAATTGGGGAAGCTGGTACAGTAATCTGTCAATACATTCCTTGGTTATTTGAATGTTTGGTTTTTTACCCATTGTTGCTCCTTCTAAACATTGTGTAACACACAAATAGCTACTGCTGTTCCTGAGCTTGCTTACTTGAAACCTAAACGGTCTGATCGCCACGCTCACTGCCTGATGGCAAAGGTCACAGAATTTTCATCTCAGGAATATCTATGCCAGTCAAATGACTACAAGATACGCTTTCTCTCAGTATCCCTTTTTGGCTGTTGCAAAAGTTTCCAGCTGTGTTAAACAATAATTCAAACACTTGCATGCATTGGTTGCACACAAACTTGCATTGTTTACTTTACATCAATAAATATTCTCATTTAATATTCAGATCCAGAGCATATTGTTCAATATGCTGATTTGAATCAGCCTGAAAAGCTATATATCCAATTTTTAAAATCTTTTGCTGCAACCCTAAATTTAAATTATTAGCCATCATTCCTTTTCTAAAAATATTAGTTACAATTAATTTAAAATTATTTTAAAATTAATTAATAAAAACTATGAGCAAGTATTACTGTCATGAAGAATAATGCCCAGATTTTTCACTTGTTACCACCTCTCTTTACATTAAAGCAATGGTTCTCTTTTGAAAACAAAATCATTTTGCTTTAAATAGTGAAAAATTATCTAAGGTTTTTAATCCACTATAGTTTTGAAATGTTCATATTTTACAGATGTTCCTAGGCGAAAACTTTCAAAACTTAATCTCCTAGCTACATCTAGGAACTCCTGAAAAAAAACCCCACAAGCAATCATTGAGAATGACTTAATTCTTTTCTTCTCCAGGAAACAGACGATGTAACAGGGTCACCCTAAAGTACAGGTGAGACCAAAACACCTATGGGTTCAAACCCCACCGGGAACTTACTGGCTAAACCACAAATCCCATTACCATCACTGGTACGTCTGGGACAGAGGCATACCTGTACTGTGATCTAGCTAATAAGGCTGGTAGCAACAACGGCCAATAAATACTCTGTGCCAGATAAACAAATCTTAAAAGTGTCGTCTCCCAACTCCATCAGGAGTGACCTGGATCTCTGCTAATCAGTCTAAGGCCTCAACTCTGCACCATCTCATCATCATTTCAGACAATCAGAAGCCTTCACTAGTATGTATAGCGGAGGAAAAAATTTAAATAGGACCTTCATTCATATGTGAAGCTGATATAGGCAGACTATAATGTGATCCAAATCTTCAGGGAGTCCTCAAGTAGTTGGTTTCATCATCCCGAGAAGCTTCCTAGAAGTTATTACTGAACTTAGAGGAGTAACAGAACCATAACATCCTGAAGGTTCCAACTGATCTGACCAGCACAGCCAAGACAGCTATAAATTCAGAAGTGAGTGATCTTGAAACCACTTTCCCTTAAATCAGTGAGGAGACTTCTTTATGTTTTTTCTTCAGAACGAACAGGCTGAACAGAAGAACCACGGCAACGTGTCAGAGCCCGGGCTGTGCTTTCCCCTACCCCAGTGTAGCTGACCTGCTCTGGAGACCAGCCGATACAGTGCAGCTGCCTCATCTGCGTTCAGACTGTGGGGAAGAGCGAGCTGTTTGAGATGCAAGAGACCTCAGTGGGATCTCATTCCGGAGCTGCATTTAAGCTGGGCCTCTGGCTGCTGGTCCCCGCCCGAGCTATGGTGCAGGCACGCCTGTGTCTGGCCACCCAGCGCCCTGACCCCCAGACACAAGGACGAGCTATGGGGAACGGTACCAGTGCCGTTGTGTCAAGTAGTGCCACTCGCATGCTCTTGAAATAACAAAAACAAAACAGCAAAGGTATAAAGACTAATCCACTTGAGCAGAAGAAACCCTGAAAAAGGTGGGAAGTAGACTGATAAAATTCTTTGTGTTTCCCTTAAATAATTCAGTTTTGACAAAGTAGAATTTTGATTTAAAATTACTTCTTAGAAGATTCAAGATTAGCTCCAGTCATAAACTTCCTGTAGTAGGATACAGAGGGATCTGCAAACTAAACAAATTCGCCAAATCAGTTCTTCCTTCCCACTAGACATTTAGCATATCTGCTTCTTAAAATTATGGCATAACTCTCTCTTGAGCCTCTAGAATGCTAGAACTAAGGAGAAGAAGAAAGAGTAGGGTATTTCCTTTCTCCTGACCAGCAACTATGAAAACTGAGATTACTGAAATACTAAACCATAAGGGTAAACTAGCTATTAAGACACTAAGGACAAAGGAAAACGAACTAGTGTTTTGAGAACTTCATTTTTAATTGCTCTTCAGGATATTTTAAAAAGACTATCCAATGGTATTGAGCGCTCTGAAATATCAAACCGCTCTTCAGTGTCTTATGTTGTGCATCCAAAATCTGTATTACTGTCTAGTGATCAAGAAATTGTGTTGTTTACATTAACATAACATTATTCTTAGTACCCACATAATATTCTTACTACATTTCACAAGGACTCTTTAAGAGTTAACAGCACTGCGTAAGACCGCTTCTCTGATCTGCAAACACAGTAAGACCCATTATCTTTGGAATTATGTTAGCTCTAGGGTTAACCACAGGATGAAGAGATGCCATCTCCGCAATGAACCTCATTTTCGTGCAAGGTAAACACACTTCCCCCACGTCGGCTAGTCTCACAGCATTAGTGGTGCGTTGTGATTGATTACAGGCAGAGTGTTGCTGAGATATGGATTTGTATCTCAGCTTTTTATCACTATGACTTGCAAAAGGCAGTTCCTTATTTGCAGACTCTAGCTGTATTAAGTGACATTATTAGGTACTACTTTTATTTAAGTGACACACAGGCTTAGCGTATCAGTGGTTTATGACATGCAAACTGTTTTAATCTGATGACTTACTCCTCACTTTTTCAATTTGTAAATAGGAGCTGCAGCACAATAACATATGGTACTAAAGAAATTAAAGCTAAAGTAAATGACATTAAAACAAATTCAAATAGAACAATAGGATACTCAATCTGAATTATAAACCTGGATCTGCATTAAGACTTTTAAAAACAGGAAATAAAAACCTAAATACGAAAATTAACCTTTCAGCTGTTTTTTTTAAAGACCACTTCAGGGGTTTACTGTGATTGAGTAATTTCCTTCTTAACCCTCACCATTTAAATCTTATAGTTAAATGAATAAATCGGTAAAGACCTATTTTAATAATTGAAACTATATCTGAACACCACATTACTAAAAATTAGTTGATTAACTTTCGGGCTCATACCACATTGTTTCTGATACAGTAAAAACATGTTATGCATTATGCCTAATGCTCATATTCCATACCAAATATCAATAAAAAGGCAATGAAAAGAAAAATTACATTTTCCTAGCTTTGTAATACTATAGCAGCTTACCCAAAAAAGGTATTTCATTATCCTTCTCATGAAAATAGGAAGATTCCCCTCATTATTATTCCACAGATAAGATCCATCCTCTAGCATATGAAGCATCACGTACCATAAAGGATTCAAAGTAAAGACATTCCTAGTGTACTTAAATTATAATTTAAGCATGTGCTTAAGTTATACCAATCAATTCGGTATGTGGGATTAGTTCCATCAGCTTGTAATCCAACAACAACTCCATCAAAGACCACTTTTTGGTACAGCCTTACACTTAGTGCACTCTGACAAAAATAATTTTTCTCATATGATGTATTACTTCAGCTAAGCATACCAGCAACAGCATTTTTATGCCACTATAATAACTGCCAATGCTATACTGCATTTCTACACAACTGAAATACCCATTCTCAAAAAAATCATAAGTTGAAGAACTTTTTCTATTTTTCATATTTATTATAGCATGGAAGGTTGGTTGATTGGTTGGTTTTTAATCTACAGGTACCTACTTGGTTGTTTGCAGCAATAAAGTATCCCATCTGTGTAATTTTACAGAAAGCACATTGTAAACAGAGTTCTCCATTTTCCTATCTATCTATATAAGCCATCCAGAGAAGTATATTCAGCAACGAAACAAGATTGGAAGCAGCATGTGATTTCAGCATTCTCTTCCAAATAAGAATCATGTATGATAGTGCTTCTAAGCACAAAAATCCCCAACTTAAAATCTGTAAAATATGCCAACACTAACACTGACGCAGTCAATACAGACTAAGCACAATTCCTACTAGGACGACTATAAGGCTCCTCCTCTTGGGTTGACAAGAGAAGCAGCCTCTCAGAGGTGTTTTCACTCTCAGTTGCGTTAAGTCCGTTGACTGACATTATTCTGACATCGCCAGTAACTGGCTAACTCACAATACCTAACCATTAGTTGGCAAACACCAGCAAAGAATGAAGCAAAGGTTTAAACTACCTAATTTGGTAATATTTCTGGCACCTGACACTTTCTATTTACTGTACTGTAGTAAGTTTGCAAACATGACAGCAACTCGCTATCACTCCCCAAAAAAGGAGGCCAGTTAGTCAAGAAAAGCTGAGCAGTTCACTAAAATAAAACCAAACAATCCTCTGACCTTACACACTTTAGAGTCACTGCATTCAAGTATCACCCAGAGATTTCTCGTTTTAAAAAAAGCAGTTAGGAGCCCAATATAAACAACAAAACTCAGGACAATTCTAGGCTTTGCCCGCTTACGGAGCGCCCGCAATGGTACCTTTCCCTGGCAGCTGGACACCCTGGGCAGTCCTTCTGGACGTTTGGGTTCCTAGCCAAGGCCTTTCCTCAGAGTTTTGACACTTTTTTTTTTTTCCAAAACCTCAACTCAAGTTAATTCTTCTCAAGCAAGTACCAACGAAACAAACAGCCAGTTCTCTGTATATCTGCTGCTGCTATTGGCTTTGAACAAGTTTGTGTTTGAATTAAAAGTGCATAGCACAGTGGGTCACTAAAATAGGGAATCTGATTCGACAATTACCTAAATACAGACATGTATCACTTTTTCCCTCCCCAACAAGAACAATTTACTTAGTGAATAATGCAGTGTAAGTTATGAGCGTAAAGTGCAGATATCTCTGTTGAGAATATACTCTCCTGTAAGGGAAGTGTCTCCTGAACAGATGGGAAGATCTACCTCTTCAACAACCACTGAACACAGGAGGAACACAGATATGCACTAACAAACGAAAGCATTTCCATTTAGATCATTTCTCCCCCTAGATACAAGTTACGATGGAAGAACTAAGAAAGCACGCATGGCACTTTGCTGTTTTCCACACATCAGCCTTTATGAAAAACACACACAGGAAAACAGGAGATGGACTCTGCATTCCTCATCCTCTCATTCTCTTTACATTCTGTATTAAAATTGAAGACAAGAAATCTTACGCCTAGAGCAGAAGTTGTTCGGCTGGATATTCATTCGATTACCTCAGGGTTTCCAGGAAGGCTGATAGCCTGTGAAGTACAAACCTTTCCTGAACTTCCTTTTCAAGAGTCAGATAAGCAAAGAACAAGATGCTCAGAGAAATTCAGCTTGCATCTTCTCGGTTTACACAGAATTCAGGCTCTATTTCAGGTCGTTCTGCACAGGGCAATTTATATTTCCCCTAAATTACTACTCCCATAGGAGCTAGAAAATTTCTTCAGCTTGGTACAAAAGATGAGGATTTCGGGGGGTTTTCAGCTGTTTTTCTTTTCCTTGGTTAACGAGCAACACAATTTCATTTATGGAAAAACTAAATGCTCTGTCTTCCCCTTCAACACATAGCAGAGAATGAGTTCCTTCTTTCTGTCCACAAGCGACAGAAGTGTAAACAGAAGCTCTGGTGGTAGCGGCACTGGATCAGAAGGGCAGATCAGAGGCAGATGTCCGAAACATCTCGCCTCAGCGCTGGAGTGGAAGAAACAACAAATCCAACCCCTCAGAACAGGGTCTGAATCGCGTCATTGCCTTCTGGTCCTAGGTCTTGACTAAATCCAGACACCCAATCTAGACACCATGTTGACAAGAATTTTGCCATGGATTTTAGTAAGGACAGACTCCACTTCAGCTGCTTAATACAAATGAAGCAACGGTACCTGAAGGCATGCTGGTGAAGTTGGCTGTCTTTATGGTAGCTAAACTCTTAAAGGATTTACCTATCACAAACTGTAGCTGGCTTCAAGGAGTGTTCCATAAAGTTCTCTATGCACAGGACTTTAGCTACAGGCCAGACAGTAATTCTTCTTACGGCAACTGTGAGGATGAAGTGGATATGAAAAGGCAACAGAGCATCTTTCTTTCAAGATTCAAAACACCTGCACAAAGCCCAATGTCTCCACAAGGTGCTGAGCAGAGGTAATGGTCAAACATGCTTCTGGGAAAACAACATTTTTCTGTGATCATGATTTCTGATTATTTTTCTAACGATACCCTAAAAAGAAGTTGCTGAAAACATCTGGTTGCAAATCTTTCCAAACTTCTGTTAAGTCTGCCTGTACAAGGACAAGTCAGTATTAAGAATATTTTTTTTCCTTTTTATTTCATCTTTTTCACCTGACAAGTTAGGAAAATTACTATCATAATTTTCCAACCATATTCAGAGAATATTGTCATACTGAATTACAGACATACACTCAAATATGATTTTGAAAGCAAAATCCTCAAAGCTATTGCAGTGACAAAATTTTCACTTCTTCTTTACAAAACAGAAACAGTTTTGCCTTAAGACCAACCCCTTGAGACTGCCATCTGTACTGCACTTTATGCACAGAATTTCAGAGTATTCTTCCAGGGAAGAAGACCTAAGCAAAGGGCAAAGCAAAAATATCATCTGCCTACACTTCCTGCAGAGACAAAAGACACTGAGAAAGACGGCTTGCCATAAACAAGCAACATTTTACTGTACATATACAAGAAGAAAGAATAATTTATAAACATCATACTTTATGATTTATGACTATACTCAAATATTGCAAATCCTTTACAGACTACCAGGCCTACTTAAGTAATCATTAATTTACAAAGCAAGAAACTCTAATACTTACATAGCTGTGACTCTTAAGGAAATCTGAAGGGTTGCTTGTGCAGACTTTATCCCCTTCCAAGCCAATTACTCTTTTACAGATATTTGATTTGGGGTCATTTGGGCTTTTCACAATTACAATATCTCCTCTGAGAGGAAAAAAAAGAAACAAAAACAAACAGAAGACCTCTAAGTACACACTACTTGGCTGAATACATGTGCATCAATGTCTATACCCCAAAAATATTCAAATAAAGGTAACTTCCTTCAGCTGAAAATTTTTGTCTACAAGTTTGGTTTCTTCAGCTTCACTCAGGGTGTAATTTTACAAAGATTGTAAAGTAAGTTTGGAGAGATTCTTTGTTATCTAGACTATTTAAAACATTAAAGACTACATTTTAATTGACAATGCTTTGATGAAACGAATGCCACTTAACTTGATCCTGTATATATATATCCTCTCTCTGTATGTATGAAACAGAACAGATTCTGTGTTGCTAGACGTTATTGACCAAATGTTATTCTTCCAGTGGAACTTCAAATGTCTAACCTGAGATTGTAAGACCTTATATTACTTTTGCCTCCTGATTATATACATTAGATTGTACAGTGAAACAGTTCACCACAAAATGGGTGAGGGCCCTGAGCCTACTGTGCTCTACACAACACAGTAATAAAATGACATTTGATAAACAGTACTTAAACCATTTGGTCCCTTTCCTAACAAACTATCTGAGCACAGCAATACCTACAGCTTGGTTTGCAAGTAAGGCAAAACTGCTGAGAGGAGAAGTTACAGTCACACAATAGAATTGTTCTAGGAAAAAAAAAATGGGGGGACTTATTTCCATTATTTGGACAAAGCTGTAAAAGTGACAGGGACTACATCCTAAATGACTTCTGACAAGTTGTTTGATTGGTTGTATGTGCTGATTACTTTAGCTTCCATCAGACACAATGAGAGGAGATCTATGAAAAATTACTATTCAGAAGCAGAAGAACATATGAAAAGTAACGGACAGATAGAAAGTAGTTATTGACAAGCTCTGGCAAACTGAACGTAAAATCTAGTCTCAACAAAGGAGCATACTTTCGAATACAATAAAAGTGGCGGCTAAGGTTCTCCGAAAAGACAATATCAGAATTTTGAATGGTTGGTTCCATGGAAGGTCCAGAACACTGCAAATTAAAAATAAATGAGAAAAAAAATTACTATTTCCAATTACTTTTATCTAAAATACATTAATATTCAAATTATTTGCTAATAAATTAGAAAAGGTGTAATAAAAAGAACAACTAAAAAAGTGAGATCCTCCAGGGAACTCCTGATACAAGTAAAAGGTGAGGACAGGCTCCAGAGCACCCGTAACTCTGCTATGGCTCCGTAATCGCTCAGGATCAGTCCTGAACTGCGTTGGGTGCTCCAAGCCCCTGCAGATTCATTTCAGCGCCTCATCTGCAGGAAATTATTAGGAGCAGCACTTGGAGCTCTGCCACCTTACCCCTTTCTTCAGCCTCCGTAAAAAGAATCACCACTGAAGCTGCAAGAACAGCTCACAACCAAGCCCCACTAGGTCCTGCAGCAGTATCTGCTAGGTTTAGGAGGGGGAGGCAGAGTAGAACAGCCAGAAATTTGCCCAGAGTTGGAAACGAGCATTTCCCATGGCATTCTTGGTAACTCCTCTTTCTGGAAGAACATACTCTCTGCAAAAAGCTTCATCATAGTTTCCCATTTGCTTCAGTCATGCCTCAAACAACAACTTAGCAAAAACCAGGAATGCCTGAAGTAGAAATAACTTTTATAAAGGCCGGACCTGTGTCCAAAAAATAGGCATTTACTAAACACACTCTGAAAAAGCTTTAAAAAAAAAAAGAAACCTGAAATATTGGCATTATCACATGTAACGATTTTGGTATTATAGTTTTATTTTCTTTTAAATGTCATGAAAAAGAAAGTTACCACAACAATTCCTCCAAGGTACTCAAAGGCACAATGCGCCATGCAGCCATATTGCACAGTATACCCAAGAAATCGAAAGGTTTTTCCTAGGACACTGCGAAGCATGGTATAGTGTTATGCCGTTCAGCTGGTTCTAGTCTATAGCAAAACAGAAGAATATCATTCATTTGTAACAAACAACATTTACAAAACTATCTTTTGTATCTAATAACTGATGGACAACATCTTTTAAAAAAACAGTGAATAAAACAAATAATCAGATATACCCAAGGGGATGAATATAGTTTAAACTCAAATGCCATCAAGAAGTTTTTTAATTATTACACAGACTCTTCCACGTGTACAATCGATGCCTCTCACCAACTTATTAGTGAGATTCAGTTGAGCAGGAGCCGAAACAAAAAACCCACCTTTGCCAAACTAGAGAAATTAATGGGGGAGCATGGTGTCAGCGCTCTCCGCTGACTCAGCAGGGCTTCTTTTACTGGAGACTGCAGGCAGGCAGTTTACACGTCTAAAGATCTGCAATAGTTATGGGAACATCCTCCCCTCCACTAGGCTTGGCTGAGTGGAATCTGGAAAGCTGTAATCATATCTTTAAACACAGGCTTTGACTTCCAGACTAGACCATGTATTGCATCAGATGCAGTTATTTATTAAATAACACTTGACAGAGTCATTTTAATCACATGAAGGCAGTGCAACTTAGATCACTGTTTTTCTTCAAGCACTAGTATTTAAAACGGCACACTCAACAGCAAAACAGAAAAGCATCAAATCATCTGAAGCGATCTGAAGATATTTCACAACTGAAATTACATTCACAGAAAACTGGAGAAACCAAGTAGTTGGCCAAAACTTTAGAAGCAACCTGACAATCAATCAAATGAAAAAAGGCTTGAAGAACTAGACAAAATGAAGGATAATAGAGTCCTGAATGGCTTGCCTAAGACTATACTAGAAAAAGAACATAGTTGTTGATACGAATTCTGGAGGTTTTGCAGAGCTTTCCTTTGTCTAGACTTGCACTACCAAAGCACTTGCATATAAAAGTAAGGCATTACATCTTTCTGTTCTCAGCTACAGTACAGTGGCATAAGTTTTGCAGCACTTAAGACCGTAAATGTCTTCTGACCCCCTCCTCCAAATACTTCAGTCAAACTCTGATGACTGGATGTAATTCCTGCAATGCCAATCTAACTAAAAGGTTTCTTTACCCCTCTTTTGAAGAATATTTCTATTTAAGGAAGTGGAAAACATACATACTGAAGTTAACTGAAGCAAATTTTACATTCTGCAAGAAACCTGTCCCCCTTAAACTCACTATCAGCTTTATCATGACTTAAAACCACAGCAAAATTTCCCTCATTTACTAAGATGGGTCAATATAGCTTGATAACAAATACAGTAAATTAAAAAGAATAAAAAAGAAAAATGCTGCTTGTACAATATGCCCTATTTAATAACGAAGTAAAGACCTCCCCTTCTATATTTCACGATGTTTTGCTATTTAAATGCAGGAATTTAAAAGTGCATAGCTTTACTTACACAACTCTTTCTAGAAGTTAATCAGAATTTTGCCTGAATACAGTCAAAAGTCGCTTTTGTTCTTTGCACTTAGTATTTAATTATAAAGAAAAAAAGATGACCATTCTTGGGGGGAAATGTTCTCTACCAAGCTCATTTCCTTGTTCCAAAAAAGACCTACTTTAAAAAAAAAAAAAAACCACAAAAAGAAGTCTCCAGAATAAATCCACTTCAAAGAATCTGTGATTCATCATCCTCCATATTATCTGATGAGTTTCATGGTAATGAACCAAAATACAACAGAACCCAGAAAAGTCTCAAGTTGTTTCACTAGCAAGTGAAGCTCCAGCACACCACACGACACCTGGTACAAACTGGAACAACCTCACAGCAAGCAAAATGCACTTCCAGCTGAATTTATTCTGGAGAGCTAGAAACGTGGTTTGCTCTTCTCTGCCCAGTATGCTCTGAAAAGCATCGACCTACACCTTGCTCTCAGGGCCAGAAACATGTTACAGGTGGTACCAGGAAGCTGGAGTGACAGCAGACCAATGAGAGTTGCACAGCTCATGTGAATTACTGGCTATAGCTATCTTTTGAGAGAAGTACAACATCAGTACTTCTTAACAGCGTCGCTAGAAGGGCAGCCCCACATCACTTCTGTCGAGGCAGATAAGTACTGCACAACCACCCCGTATTTCAGATCCATGCTACTCAGAAACGTTATATATTAAGACAGTATAGAATTCAGGCACCTGTGGATCTTACAGGTAAAAAGGAATTGTATAAACATTGTGTTATGTTGACTGGAGTAGGTAGATATTGTTGATTGTGCCAAACAGAACGGTAACAACAGACTCATTAAGAGAAAATGTAAACCTCTCATGTCCACAGCTACCAGGCTATAACTAACAATTTTTTATTATGAAATTACAAACAACTGCTATATGTCTCTAAAAATAAGTTTCAAGCTGATTGCAGCTGATTTCCTGTTGGACTCTGGATGACACATACTTGTTACACTGAAAACATTTCATTTCTCTGACGTCTCTGAGTAACTCTGAATTGGGAGGTATAGATTTGCAAATTAATCAAGGAAACACAGGGCTCAGAGTGAGCTTTACCTACTTCTAGAGCTGTCATGGTGTAAAACTAGCCACAAGGATAGAACATGAGTGAAGAGGTCTCAGATTTTATTCTCAGGTCTCTTAAAATAACTTCTTAACCCCCAACACATGGATTTCACCAGTCCCAGTTTATAAATGTCGCACAACAGATTTCTTTTTATATGCTCAGGCTTATCAAATGTTCACGATACTGATGAAAAATTCTTAGTTCTTACATAAAGCTTTTTATTACTACTCAAGAAAGTTAATTTCAAATTCAGGCGCGCATATATATATATATATATACACACACACATATATAAATACACACACATTCCCCTAGGTTTTACACAGTTTGAACCTAACAAGATAACTTCAGAGGACTGGAGTGGTTGTTTTTAACATTAAGGTCAACCTTTAGATATCTAATGTTCATTCCACAGAATAGCTGCATTCCTGAAAGTTTCCATGTAGTTTTAAGCAGAAACTTCTAGTTAACAAGTGAACGGTTGTAGTAAGAGTAAACCCAGTCAAAAAAAAAAACAAACAACTCTCTAGTTTATTAAAAAAGCTCCACAGAATATTTATCTTACAATTGCTCTAGCTTAAGCACCAGTAAAATATAATTCTGTTTACTCAGAAAACTATTTATTGGTACATTTTTAAAACAATGTCACATTGTTGATCACAAGAAGGTAAATGGCTGAATGTTTTCCCACATCACACAATTAATTTTAACACAAAGTGCTGTCAGCAGCCAACTCCACCAGATACAGCATAAGACCATCAAGCACAATAAAAACAAATTATTTAAGACACAGGCCTCTTGAAAACTTAATAGATCTGTTCTATAAACATCCTTATTGCAGAACTCACGGCATAAAACCTGTCATAATTACTTCCAGGTACTACCCACTATCATATAGTAGGTAGCTAAAAATTTTATATTGAAATAGACATTGTATTTATAGCAAACATGGACATTGATTAAGAAATGTTACACGTCCATATGTATCACATAGAAAACAATTTATTTATTTTACAAGAGCTGTATAGTTTATCCCCTGCAGCAAATAAAATGCAAAATGTAATTATTATTATCTTCTGTTCCCTTCTCCTTACGTAGCCTATGCCTTCATCATTTGATTTTTTGTTTGTTTGTTTGTTTATAAAATTAATCAGAGCTAGCAGGGTGGAAATCACTTTGAGCCTCATGAATGACATCCAAGAGATGGGAAGGGATTAGTTCTCAGTTGCTGCCAGTTATAGCGCCAGGTGGCTTTTTCTGCAGTGAAGGTGTTACCGATAATCCCATTACACTGGTACTAAATCTTGCAGACATCAAAATTATCACCAAGGTTCCTTTTCATCCCATCCTTTCCAAATGACTGGAAGTCGCTTCACCTGAAAGAAGTCAAATCCACATGCAGCTGCTGTTTTAGCAGCCAGCAGACTCCCTGAGAATGCCAATCGCGATCCAATTTCGCTGTGCTGGTGGCCCCCTATTCCCTGTCCAATAATACATCTGTTAAAAAATCCTACAGCTACAAATCAAGTTTAATCCTACCAGGGACCTCATGTTGGTCTTGTCTTCCAAAAAGGCAGCAGGTTTTGCTGTCTATCTCTGCTAGTGTCTGGGGAATACTCTTTAAATCCCAGCCCTACTTAGAAGAATAAGCTAAGGATCACAAAACATGACCTCAAAAACCCTGATATGACTATATTCTGACCCAGAGGCATTCATTCTAGGTGAAGATTAGAACTTTGCATAATAAGATTACACAGCAAGTGAATGATATCAAGGGACTATCCATATGCAGCCGCCTGGTTTTCTATAGACAGCCTGTGCTCTGCAATATGCAGTGCAGACGAAACAGAGCTTGGTCTTTCTAGCTGAAATAAAATAGATTCACATAAATTAGTTGGCCATTTCCAGATTCCTAAATCCCCTATTACATCTTTTATTGACAGCTCCTGTGAGGATAGTACAAATAGTATTCTCTTTGTATCTTTGCTTCTGCAACAATCACACTCTGAGGGAAATGTACATAGGTTGTCTAGAAATTAACATCTTGTTTGCTGTAATCTTGGATTACAATTAACTTGTACATAATAAAATTAGGAAATCAATGAGCAGATTTATCATTTCCAGATAACCAATGGCATTGTGTAAGACAGTTTAACAAATGGTGCCAAAGTCTTAAATACAGGAAAATCAAAGTCACAGCAAATGAAAGTGTGGCTAAACAAATTACTGGACTTGATATTAAATAGATTTTTCAACATAATAAAGAATTTCTAGACACATTTGCTTTATAGAATGCTTCCTAATTCTGAATTTTCACTGAATACCTAGTGATAGCTTATCAGTTTTTCCTTAGGTAACAGCAACTCCTAACATTCTCTGCTTCTAACCAGACACCCTTCCTCACACAAGGTAATTCCGTAACTTGCACCATCTCTTTCCCAAAGAGATACTCTGAGATTATTACTTTAAAAAAAGACAAAAACCTAAAACAAAGAAAAAAACTGCACACTGACTAGGCTATTTAAATATTTTGTTCAAGTTGTTATTTATATTAAGCTATTTTTTCAAAACTTCTGCATGAAATTGATGTTACATGTGCTAGAATAGTGAAGGTATATCACTTTTATTGGGAAAGATTCTTCCCATATCAGACACACAACTTAATAAATACAAAATTTTTTAAATATTCTAATTATAATCTGAGGATGCCAAACATCTAAAGCAAAACAAGGGACAATTTTCACAGGGTCTTTCCATGCAGGGGGTCAGGCAGAACTTGATTTTTATTTCTAGCTGTTGGTTTTCTCCAGAAGAAACATGGGATTCAGTCTGGCAAATCTGAAGAAGCTTGGTGATATTCTGGAAGAGAAGCTTATTTTTCCACATTATCGCTACTAGGCACTGACAGTTTGTCTCCAGCAAGTGCTCCTTCATCTCCTGATCTCAAGCTGACAAGATGCTCAATCCTGTAAACACAAGCTCACATAATGCAATCCTCTGGTGTTAAACATCTAGAGACTACCTACATAAGAATGAGCAATTTTCCAAAACAGATTTCAAGTAGTTCTCACTGGTTCTATTTACCTTTGGGAAACAACTCCTAACAGTCCTACAATCCTGCATAAAACGTTGTATTAATGGTCAGATGCATTCCAGGGCTTCTATCTTCCTCTGCAGCTCTACGCACTCATCTTTGCTGAACAGTGAAAACCAAATAGCTGAGCAAAGGCATGGTCATACATGGCAAGTTTGACCCGCTGAGGGCCGCTGAAATATTCACTTAACAGTTTCCTGTAATGATGTCAAAGTTAGGACAAACACTAAAGGTCTGACAGACAGCACAGCCGCTTTCCTGCTGACAAGGGTCAAATAAACACATGTAGCTTAAAATGTAGTTATCTTGAATTTTAAAAAAATTCACTTTCTTAAGACATAGACATGTAAACATATAAAATTAAGTTTAATTAACTAAGACAAAGAGTTACAAGTCTGATTTTCGCATCAGGCACTTAAAATCTATGACCCTGAAGAAACTAAAGTTGTCCATGGCTCATACATCTGCACTTTGCACTGCTAATGCACTTTCTAGAAGTACGCGGGTATTTTTGGAAATATTACTCAAAGCAGTAAATAGAAGAGGGGTAAATAATTCCCCTAGGCCCTGACAAGTAAAAAAGCGGTTTACTTAAAATTTTTGTCATTACAAAGAGGATTGTTTGCTGGCAAAAAAACCAAAACCAACAAAATCATCCCAAACCAAAAAAAACCACCAAAAAAACCCTCCACGTAAAACAATGCAGCCTATTTATATGCGTCATCAGCAAGACTGAAGACTCAGATTAGAATGCAATCATTCAAGAGTAGTCCATAGTGGTTTACGAACACAGAAATCACACAGTATGAGATCTTAACACAAATAGTAAATCAAAGCTATTACTAAACATTTGGAAAAAAAAACAACCAAAAACAAAACCAAGCATCATCTTCTAATAACATATCTTAAGCATATTCTGCATTAAAATATGTGTTAAAAAACAAGGGAAAGGAAACACACAGACGAAAGTGAGCTCAGTATTCACATTTTCAAGTTACCTGAACAGAATAAAAACGCAAATCAGGTGCTTGTCACTGCTATTATTCTACAAAACTTTTGGTAGCTTTCCCAAATTGTTTTTAGTTATGAAGTTCTAAATACACACATGTACATGGGTTCGACTACTTATGTTTTCATAGCACAAACTGTATTTCATGTGATTTTATGCAGTAAATATGAATTGTAATCAGTACTTTTTCTCATTGCTCGATAAAATTTTATTTACTTATTTCTGAGCTGGTTTATGTATAAAACACAAGTTCTGTAAGTTCTTCTCCACTTACAGATACAAGTATTAAAAAAGTTCCAAACATCAATAGATGATTGCAATGATACTCAGTCTAAGTTAATCCCCAGACATCCAAATCCATGAATAAAAATTCATCAGTTTTAAATACACTGAGCCTATTAAGCAAGAACAAAAGCATATGCACAAAAGAGCTTTTAATATATTTCAAAGCCCACAAGAGCCATGGTCTCATTAAAATTATAAATTACACAAACATGGAATAAAGATTCAAACTGCAGTGCAGCTAAGCAGATTACAGAAAACCCCGCGTTCCATATGATAACACACCATGGCCCTCCCAGATGGGGGCTTGGAACAAAAAGGCCATCACTGCAGCTAGGGAAAACCTCCTTGTGATCTCTGGTTTCTGTTCAGCAGATGACAGCCAAATAATATGTTGATTATTCTGTTTGTGCTGCTAAGCTTGTAAGATGGAATAAAAGCGATATGATCTATTGTGAACTCAATGCTAATGTGTTGCTCCACTCATAAATAATACACTGAATATATTCTGAAACTATCTTTTTATCCGAGTTCCAGGTTTTAAATGCATGAACTAAAATAAAAAGCCAACATAAACTATTATTTAATTTAATGGTTTAAAGTAAAAAATACAGCTGACAACAAAAATCGATTACTCATTGAATCAAATAAGTAAGTAAAGGTGCCTTTCTCAAATTTAGCAAATGATTATATGCTCAGGTGCAGAGTACCTGCAAGATGCTGAGCACACTCCAGCCCCACAAACTGCATTATCACCGATACTGAACAGATTACGAAAAAGGGCCTACATGCCTTATTTTACCATAGCTAACCACTCCAAATTTCAAACGAGGACACAAGTACTTGTAAAACAGAAAGACAGTACAGAAAGAATCATGGTATAACTTCACTAATACCACAACTCCCTGACGGAACTGCCTTCTTAAAATCTGTTTTAAAGTATTTATTAAGTGACCAGATTTTATTTCACCTGAGTTTACTAACTGGGCTTGTTCCAAAAGCACACAATTTGGCTTGCCCTTTCTTTCATAATACACTGCCTTTTTAAAATGAAAAATGGTGACTGGACATACAGCTCCTTTCACAAATATTGTGTACATGCCAAGAAGACTGATGATCTTCTTACAATTTAATGTTTGTGAATTTTAGGTCTTTTATGCCAGAAATATTTTAAAAATCTATTAAAAAAACACAGCTATAGCTTGGCAATAGCATGAGAACTTCATGACCAAACAGTGCTTCACACTTCTTGGACTAATGGAAGCACAGCTGATAAAGAGAAAAGGTGGAAACATGCAGCTCCAAGAGTGTGCAACAGCTTTCTCTGAAACATAAAAATGTATTTAAAGGAAGCTCAGTTACCTTTCTTCCTTTGCTAGGGATGCAGAGACAGGTCTAATTCACAGAAATAATGAAAATATGGCAACCAAAGAGATACCAGAATGAAGTACGTGTAAGTGTTAAGACTAAAAATTCAGATAAACTACTTGCTCCAGAATGCACTGCAATGAAACAACACATATGTATTATTTTCATACACAAACAAGATAGGACCTTGAAACAATTAGTGGAGCTCACATTTACACTAGGAACGACAACCTTAAGTCTGTCCCAGTCATAATACAATAATACAATACACTAATAATACTACTGTATAATCTCAGTTCCAGCAGTTATTCTAGAGTTACCACTTATAGTATTGTTGTTTCTATGACCCTGATGATATTTAAGTTTCCCTCAATCTGTTTCGGTTTCTACAACTTTAAATATTAATTTGTTTTTATTCATCTTACATACATAAAATGAAAAATAGTGCCTCGGGGGAAAAAAAAAATCATAGCAGCCATGCAACTCAAGCACCTTCTTATACACATTTATATGTCTATAACCAAAACTTTTTCACATTGTTATGAAATTCATATAATACAAAGGTTTCAACAACAAAACAAACTTTTCCAGCCACCATCACAGCACTAACATCTATGCTAGCAAAAGCTAACTCAGGTCAACACAAACTTCAATGTATTACTGGGTAGAAAATAACTTGGCTTGCGTAGATAGTAACCTGAGAATCACAAAGGTGATTCGCAAACACTGAAGCACAAGGGAGCTAGCTTGCTTAGGTAGCCCTGCTCCTAGATACATGCTCCTGAAATGGGATTTCAGCAAATACAGCAGTTTTGTCATGGAATTGGCAGGCTCAGTATAAGAGACACAAAAAGCTGAATCAATTGAGATAAAGAATAATGAAACTTTGCTAAAATACAGCTTGGCTACAAAGAAAGCCAGATATTCAGTGTATTCTGCTTTTTTTTCCATCATAATATTATTCCAAATTTGAAACATCATAACTTTTCTTAAGTAGCCAGTAGTGGATCTGACTTTTTATATCTAAAGTGAGTTTGACTAGATTACTTGCTTGTGTTTTACCTAACTTTAACTCACACTAAAAATCTAAATTTTAATTCTTGCCTACTTAAAGTCCAAAACACCTATTTTCTTCATCTACTTCTCAATGACCTAATTAGTTTACCATTCTAAACAAGTTCTTACAACAGTCACATCTTTTGAAAAGCGAGCAAGACTTCTGTGTCTGTGCTCAGAAAAGGTATAGTAACACAGCTCTACAGAATTATTTACAGTAGCATACCTTGATTCATACCCCACTCTAAGGATAGTCAAGATGCTGTGAAACTAGATGGAAGTCCATTGAATACATCTGCATGTTCCTATGGCTCTGCAGTATCTTGTCCTCAGTGAAACCTGAGGGTTGCACACTTCTGTGAAGCCTCTGACCAACATCACTACTTGGGAAAGCCAGAACTAGTGTCATCCTGACCTGAGCAAGTAACTGTATCCCTAGTCACAACGCTAAATAAATTAGTACATCTAGCACCTTGCAACACACGATACCCATTTCAGTTCAACCACCACTCTTTGGCACATCTTTACCAGACTAAAGATGGAGCAAAAAAAAGAAATAAATAATGAAAGGAGTAAATCTAAGATAGAACAAGAAATAAAGGGGGGAAAACTGCTTGTTAGACGATACCGCACTATGTGAAGTTATTTCCACACTTCGTGGTGGCTGAATAACCAAGCTAGCATTCACCTAGATGTCTGGAATATCTACGGAAGCCACCATGACCGGAACACATCATTGGCCGGTACACTGGAAAGCTGAGGTTACAACTTTGTGGGACTCACCAAGAAGTTACATCCTCATATGTAAGCACATTGGCAAAGACTCCCATCTTTGCGATCATCTAGGTTTTGAGTTTGATGAACTGACAGTTAACTGAAAATAATTCTACCCCAGAGTAGGAACCTCCTGAATCTCACCTAGCATGCCTGTCGTTACTGCAACAGATACCAGAGCCAGTTGCTGAAAGCTAATCCGAGAAACAACATCAGCAATACATATTCTACACTTCAGCACAGTAGTCAGAAGCTACCTGCAAGCATAAGAATAGTTAACAATAACATTTTCTTTATATAAGAGGGTAGGTCAGGCAGCTGGGTCTGTGCAACTAGAAGACTTATGACCCAGATTTTGTTTACTTTTAACTTCAAAAACTACTGCAGAAGTACTTCGCGTTGAAACATTACTGTTTGGTTTTGGCTAACATTAGAAGAGATGGAAAATTCACCATTATGAAAATGCCTTAAAAATATTTCAGCAAGCAGAGATGAGCTACAATTTTAAAAGAATTCTGAAGGTGACTGGTTAAATCTTTTCCGGCCACAGGTAGGCCTCAGGTGCTTTGCCAAAGCATTTCACAGGTTTCAGGTCCACAGTATTGCAAAAATGATGGACAAAAAATAGCTAAATCAAAGAAGAAGCACCTTCTATAAAATTCTACAATGTAGGTGAAGAGCAAACATTGCCTGTATTCCAGCACCTGCTGATACTGTAGATTTGTAATAGAAATAACATCTGGAATTAGTTATTTGGAACAATGTTTTTGAAGACGAAAAGTCCTAAGAACTTAGCAGAAAACATAACTCTCTTCCGAAATCCAAAATGTGCCAATTCTTAATTTTTGTAATACCAGCATATCAGCAAAAAATGCTCCAGCAACTATAACTTAATTCCAACGATACATATATTTCTTACAGATACTCAGTGAATCTTAGGCTCTAAAAGGACATCTAACAAGTTATTTTGTACTTTTGCGTAAAGTGCAGTAACATAAAATATATTTAAAAAAAGTAACAGCTATTAACCTTTCCTTTCCATAAATCATAATTACCCACATTATTTACCTGGCTTTAGAAACACCTATTTAATGAAATACGTGCAATCAGATACAAATGGAAAGCAAATATGAAGACTCAAAATATCACCGCATTTAAACTATGTTTTTCCTGTTGAAACACAAAGATTACTCTGCACCTCTTCCACTGGCATGCTGAAGTGACAAACTGTTTTATTCTTTGAAGGCAGACATCTGTGTTCAATATGAAATAGATTTCTGGATGTTAAGTATCTGAAAAGGCTAGAATCAACCTGTCTTAATTTTTAGGTTTTAATCCCAAAGTAAACTTTATATAGACAAGGAACCCAGTATGGAAAACATTACAGAATATCAAAAGCCATAATACAAATAATACTCCTTTTCTAGGCGCTGGGTTGTTGGGAGTTTTTCCCATTGCTTTTAGTCCTATCTTACAAGTATTTTTAAATTAATATGATTTTTTAAAAAAGAGGATTCCTCTTTTTATGATAAATTCAAAGAAAATAATATCTATGAAATATATCACTAATCTGTATGATGCTTAAGATAGTACATTCAACTTACAACTCATTTTCAATATTACTATTCTGCAAGTTTCAGTAATACTATACTGTACGTTTTTACAATCTGAAATTACAAAAACATGACATAACTTTTTTTATGATTTATTAAACCATTGTCATCAGCACATACCAGTAACTCATGTCTCCTACTGTATTTCTGTTTTAAAAGAGCTGTTTAAATCTGACACAGGTTTAAATTTTTATCACTGTTGTTCAGTATATCCACAGGGATGCACAGAAGTAACATATAGAGGCCTTCTCAAGAAGATCATATCATGTTTTATATAATATCATACAACTGGTATGTCTTCAACCCTCCCACTAATCCTCGCGTTTTTCACTGACTGATTGGCTAAGTAGTCTCTAAGCTTTTCTCATACTGAAAAAAACCCCAGGTCTTTCAGTGTCAGAACTTCCAGGATTAAACATTCTTTCCAGTTGTTGGCTCATGGCCTGAAGATCCTGCACTTTCAAATTTATCCCTTTCTAGCCAGTTCAAAGATCAGGAAAATGAAGCCATCTTCTTTGCAGCCATAATCCATGACCCATGCTGTTAAGATACTTAAGAACATCTCAAAAGCAAACTACCTTGTTTCAGCTCCCAGCATGGGTCTCGGCAGGGCGCTGGATCACATGACTGCCAGCCCTACCTAGTCAGGTGACTCAATAGCTAATCTGATTTGGTGACTATAAAACTTTAATCAGTACAGTCTAATACCATCGCATTCCTGAACTGATGAGGGAAGCAGCTTGGCGATGTAACAGCAAACGCTAATAAGATTATGAATTAGAACTGCCACTAGGATGTAGTTTTCTAGTTCTCTATCCCATGCATAAACCCACAGAAAAATATTACCGAAAACTGATCAGGCAGACATACACTTTTGAAACAAAACACACTGATGTGGTTTATTCCCAAATGGATAGCATTTTGCTCAGTGCCACAGAAGGACAAGAGCATACACTGAATCTTACAAGGCATAATTAAAATGTAGCAAAAACATTCATTTGAAATCAAGGAAAATAAAATATGTCCATCAATAACATTGTCTTGTCAAGAAACACAGGTCAAACAATGCAGCCTCAGCTTACATTAACTGCAGGTCCAAAGAGTTTACACCCGCAACCCACGCAACCTGTGCATGGTAAACAAAGAACAGAGGCAATGACAGCCACAACAGGTGTGCTGCTTCTCATCAAGCACAAAATATCTAAAGCACACCATAAGAAGTGCTGCTATTTTGGGGACACTAGGATTTTCACCAAATCTGTAGGCTACAGCTTTTGAAGAGAAACGACGAACATAGTTGCAGATCAAATTCCAAGCATACCTTTTCCCAAGTGTTTTGATTGCTCTCTCACTCACCCATTGTATTCCCTCCATTTTTTCCTTAGGGAATTCTCACCCAAAATTCTCTTAATCCATTTTAGAATCTGCATTTGGCATAGAAAGCAGCTGGATAGCAAGCTTACAAGAAATGGAAAATGGAAAGCTTGACTTCTTCATACTAGAGTTCAGATTTGCAGCTAAAATGGACGTACACATTTGATCAGGTCTACATGATAACAAGCAAGCAGCAAGAAAGAAAAGCTGATTATTCTAAGACATCCCAGTCTAGACACGAAGGTTTAAACTTCTCCATTTTACAATAAGCTGAGCGTGACTACAGCTGCCATAGCTCAGCTGACAAGAAATAACTTGCTGAGACATTTCCTGATCACTTGCAGTCGTCTCCATGTTCTTTAGTTTCTCTGCATTGCAATTCCATCCCTAGAGCAGGAATAGCAGGACTTATCCACCTACCAATGTGCATTTGAGGATGAGGGGGTTTTATACAGTAATATCCAGAACTACAATTCCCACGATCTTGCTTTCTGTCAGACAGCCCCTAGTGAGATCTTTTACAACAGCTGGAAATTTACCTTTTGGAAAGTGGACACGTGAATGTGAGCAAACGTTTAGTATCATTCAAAGAGAGTAAAAAACCTATTATTCTTCCTGAAAATGAAATATCATTGACTTCTAAATATCAAAAAAATCCGTAAGGTTAGTTTCTTCTCTAATGAAAATGAAATGAAATGCAGGTGAAGTCAGATGTTGTAAGTGGCATTTCCATAAGCACATACTCACTTGTAAAGCTTTATTGTATTAAATAGTTCACATTTTCTTAATAATTAAATCTTTGAAAAAGATCTTATTTCCACTTGCTTTCTAAATCAGGAGGACTTTAACTGTACCCACCATCTTAAGATGTGACAGAGGGAAAACAAACATCAAACAGAACTACTGCAACACTTTTTAACATTCAGTTCTTCTACTGAAAAACTACTTCTACTTCTCCATATTTTTTTGTAATATCTGAAATGGTCTCTCCTGTTATAAGTTACACTGTAAGAGACACTTCCTCTATATTTCAAAGAATGTCAACTCAAAAAAACTGTAACAAAAATATAATTTTATTTAAAAATACATGAAATTCTGAAATAGCTGTGAGGTTCACCATCAGTAAGAGGTGGGAGGGTCCGTTGCCCCCTCCCCACTGTGTGTATATGTCCTCTTCCTTACTGCATCAACTAAGCAGTATGACACAAAATTAAACTATTAAGAAAGTTGATAGATAGTTCCAAGTCAGGTTAGTGAGCTGAATCAGCTCAAGAAAGGATGTGAGAAGCACCAGGCCTTTGTTGGACTAGAAGCAGAGAAGGAAAAGGAAATGAGATGCCCTCTTTTAGCAATGTTGACGTCTTGTATCAGCTCAGGAAAAGCTGAGATTTCCAGTGAACTTGCACTTTATGCAAGAAATTCTAAAAACGTTTGGACCACAGCACAGGTATTCCCAACTGCAAAATACTTTCACTATGTGGGCTCCAAAATGAAAGAGAAAAAAAAATGAATTATTTAGCCTCTGGTTTCCACCCTGTAGGAAAATGAGGTAAGAAAAAGGAATAAAGTGTAAAAACTACCTGTCACAAAAGTAGTAATGAGAAATTGAAGAACAAAAAAGAGGCCCTGAATGTATGTTTACACCTATCCTGTAAAGTTAATGTAACCTTTATTAGCTTGTTTGTCAATAAAATATACAAAGAAATACTATGTCTCACTGAATTAACAAAAGGAAGTGTAGTGATGGAATGGGGAAAAAATAATCACCAAGACAAAGTGCATGTAGTATATCTCTTATGAGGACAGGCTGAGAGAGTTGGGCTTGTTCAGCCTGGAGAAGAGAAGGCTGTCGGAGACCTGATTGCAGCATTTCAGTACTTAAAGGGAGCCTATAGGAAAGATGGGGACAATCTTTTTGGTAGAGACAGCAGTGACAGGACGAGGGGTAATGGTTTTAAACTAAAACAGGGTAGGTTTAGGCTGGATGTAAGGAAGAAATTCTTTACAATGAGGGTTGTGAAACACTGGAACGGGTTGCCCAGAGAGGTAGTGGAGGCCCCATCCCTGGAAACATTCAAGGCCAGGTTGGACAGGGCTCTGAGCAACCTGATCTAGTTAGCGGTGTCCCTGCTCGCTGCGGGGGGGTTGGACTAGATGACCTCTAGGGGTCCCTTCCAAGCCAAAACTTTCTATGATTCTATATAATTTGGTTCTTTTTCTGATAGGCAAGTGGTGACTTACCAAAGATACCCTCTTTGGGTTACAAGCATTCTACTAAAAAGTTCTCTAACAGATATACTGCAAATTTTAGTGTTGCACACATCTGCAAGCACTCATACCTGAAATATTTAGGTATCTGGACTCCAGAATGACAATAGAGTAAGAAATGGAAGAGATTACATGATGTTTTAAAAGTGGAGAACTCCAAGTTTCAGCCTCCTCACTCAACTACACAGAATCTACACTGCAGGATCCCACTCACAACAAGTGATTCTTGAACTCTTAAAAGAACTGTGAATTATGCTTTGACTTTGTTAAGTCTTTCCTGTTCCATATAAACACAAATCATTAGTCAAATCCTACAGAAGTGACATTTAATAGGTGTATTTCTTTCTTGCCATGTTTTTAAATGTGTCCTTTGATTTTTCCTCTAAAGACAAAAACTTCTAACTCTAACTGAACAATAATCTACATCTGAAATTAATTTTTTATTATTCAATATTTCACAGTTTAGCAGCAAATATAAAACATTAAGACAACCTCTTGACACTCCTGATAAAGATCTTCAACTGCCCACTCCTTAACATGTAAAGAAGCTTGGCCAGCAGCAAAATGAATGCTACTTCACCAGCTACAAAGAAATAATACTGAAACTTCATACTCCTGAGTATGAATTTGATACGAAGGAAAAACTTTGAGGTTCACTATTGTTAATATTGTTGCTCTTTCATGCTGTTCATGCTCAGTACGAGGATTATTTTTTTCCTTGATTAAAAAAAATGACAGGCTCAACAACCATAGGTGTTCAAAAACCATGGTTTATAACAATAACAAAAATAATTCACTGAAATTAAAGATTGAGAGTGGGAAATTATAACACTAGAGCCTCATCAGTACGTCCCACTGTGCAAATGTCTTGGAGCAGCTTGTGATGTATCTGAAACACCAACAGATTAAAAACAAATACAAATAGTTGCAATAGCGTCTATTCTATATGCTCACAGGAATTTCTCTTAAATTCAGAGTACTATAAAGTACTGATTTACAAAGAAAGCATATTAAAATTTTTCATTAAGATAAAAAGCATTTTAATGTCTTTGTATAACAAGAACAGAAAAAGAAATACCACATTCAGATATCTCATCAGTTGTTAAATACACTCAGTTTAGCACAGTTGTTTGCTGCCATGTACAAGGCCACAGGCTGGTGTCCATAAATTGCTAATACAGAGTGAAGGACACTATAATCTCCCAAAATACACAAAATAATTTTCTATGGTATCAGCAACGGACTCAACAACAAATGATAACAAAGCACAGAAATTATATTTCTCACGTAAAGCAACTTTTTCTGCTATAGCTCTTAGCTTATGGCACGGTCCAGAGCCACCGTATGGAGGCAAGATCTTGCTTCCAAGTTAGAGGTCTTAAATCATAGATTTATTACAGATCCGCGGCTACTTACGAACAAGAGAGGGACTCCAAGCACACTTATACCATGTTACACAATTACTTAAATACCGTTAGTAAAAGAAAAGAGAACGTTTTACAAATACATTTTCCTCCCTATTCAGGTCCAGGCTCGCACACAGGTAAGGTTTTTTTGAAGAGGACGATGCCGGTGGTGCGGCAGAGACGGGCGAGGTAACTCAAAGGGCACAGGCCAGGCGAGCCGCCCCCTCTTCACAACTTATTCTGCTTCAAACCTTACTAACACCTCTGGCACTCCAACGCCCCCCCCCCCAGGAAAGAAAGGGGGTCTTTCCCCTCAGCGGCATGGTCGGCGAGGCCGAGTCACCGGCACTCCCCTACCCACGCCTCCTCACGCCGGCCCCGTGCCAGGGCGGGACGAGACGCGGCGGCCGTCCCCTCCTCCCGCTACCGGCCGCCCTCAGCCCCGGCCCCCAAGCTCGACCAGAGCTCCGGGACCCCGCCGAAGCGGCAGCCCAGCCGGCCCCACCACACTCACCTGGCTGCTCACTACCGGGCACCCCAGCCCTTCCCCCGCCCCTTCAGCCCACGACGTGCAAACAACGCGGTCTCCCATTGGATAGTGCGTTTCCCTTGCCGCTCTCCCATTGGTGGAGAGGAAAGGGCTTGATTCTTCCCGGCGTCCCCTCGCTCCTGTCAAGCGACGGGCAGCCGAGATGGCGGCGGCCGGCGGGGCGGCGCGGGGCCGCGGGGCCACCAGCTTCCAGCGGAAAGCCGCGGCCGGCAGCCGCCTGGCCGCTGTCGCGGGCACTCGGCCTTCCGTTCGCCACGGGCAGCTGCTGCTCTCCAGCGGGCTCCCTTCCCTGGACTGTGTGCTAGGTTGGTGGGGAGCGGGACCTGGGTGCTGCGCCCCCCTTCCCCCACCCCCCGCCCTGCGGCCCCTCACCCCCTGCCCGGCTGCCCCCTCCTTTGCCAGGCCCTGCCTGCCGTTTACCCCCCATCACCCCGCGGCTGCTCCTTCAGGCTTCTCCTCCTTCCCCATAGTTCCTGGGCTTGGGGGGGGGGCGGGGGCAGAGGAGGGGGCAAAGCAGGATCTGTTTCCCGCCGTGAGGCCCCCCGCCCCCCTAGGATTGTCGTTTACCATTCATTTGCATCCGTTCAAGCAACCTTCCTAGAGTGGAAAGCTACTCTGTAAATTTACTTAGTCACACATTCCTGTCATATTTCAAACTGTCAGTTTCAGTTACCAGTAATCCAAGCAAATGGTCTGAAATGTAAAGGGTCTGAAGTTTTGGGGTTTGAAAAGCAGGGTTGCTGAATTAACTGAGTTGAATGTGGTGTAGTTCTGGTTCTTCGGTGTGGCAATTTTTAGGATGTGTTTGACCATACGGCTGGACTCTCAGTGTGGCTTTTGTGTCTTGCTCACCACTGCTACATCATTATAAATGCCCCGTTTCGATAAGTTACACTGGTGCGATGCTCTTCTTACTGTCTGTGAATCTGCTGTTGCCTGCTGTCAGTGTCAAGATGCTGGATAGTTCCTTGGACTGCGACCATTGCTGTTGTAATCTGTGGCATGAACTAGTACTGTTTACTTGGATTGGGAACTCATTCGTTTCACGGCTGTAAACAGCATGTGTTATCTGTATGCACTAGGGTTGCGTGATCCTGTTACAACTACTGATACAGCTGCAGTACATCTTCAGTGCATGTAGGTGGAACTACTTTTAGGTGAGGAAGGTTTGACTTTCGCTTTGTTCATTCCTCCTTGGAGGAGTACATGGAATACAAGTATATACCAGTTTTCTTTCTAAGGGTGTTCTATATGACTAAGGGTAGATATAAAACTTGTATCCAATTTATAAAGAAGGTTTTTGGAGCCTGTGTATCTTAAGGAGAATCACACTTCTGTATCTTTTGCATGTGTGTGTCTGGTAGGGAACACCTGCAGTTTCATCAGGGATTGGCATCCTTGCGGAGAAAGTTCTTCCTCCTTAAGAGAGAAGTATTTAATTCAGTGAGCGTAATTTGTGAAACCCTTTAGTTACATAAATATAACATTTGCATTGAATATTCCAGTTTTTCTTCATATTCCCTTTTATAAACAGTGGATTTTGCACGGTGTGGGTCAGAAGATTTAGACAGCTCCTGTGGTGACAGTTTCCCAAATGTCCAGGCACTAGCTAACATAATTGGTGGTTTGTTATGGAAACTGAGGATGCTTCTTCCAGTAAACCCAGGACCCGTTCTAAAATACCATTTTCCTTGTCTTGGAAATATTCAGTAATTTCCTAACCTTAACAAGAGTTACACTTGAACATCAAGGAAGGTCTTCAACCCTAGGAATAACAACTTTTGAAAATTTTTTTGGGTTGTAGCATCTTTGAAAAACTGGAAAACTCTCTATTCCCATGTTAAATCTTTGGTAGCCTCCTAGCCCTTAAATCACTGATTTCTGGAGGCTGAGTGGGTAAGCCAGCAAAGACTCATGCCAGAGACATGCTGTACTATAATAAAATTTCCATTGATACGAGGTATTAGGCATTGCTGGAGACAGACTGCCCAGCTAGGTAGACCTGTACAGAGTCATTGATTTTGGAGGCTGGGGAGGGACCTCAGTAATTCATCTGCTGCAACCTTAAAAGCAGGCTCAGCACTGAATTCAGAGTTATTTCCTCAAGGTTTTGCCAACTGAGTCTTGAAAAATCTGCAATGGCAGAGATTTCACAGCCTCTCTGGACAACCCAGGCCAATGCTTCATCATCTTCATAAGGAATTTTATTTTTCCTTGTATCCACTTGGAACTTCTGCTGTTTCAGTTTATGCCTGTTGTTTCTTGCCCTCCCACTGTGCATCTCAAGAACAGCTCTGCTGTCTTCTCAGTAAATTCTCTTGGGTACCGGCAGGCTCCTTTTAAGTCTTCCTCTCTTCTCCAGGTTAAAGAAGCCCCGTTCCTTTAGCCACTCCTCTTGGGTCATTTGTCCCACCTCATTGCCTCTCTACTGGACTCACTTAAGTTTATCTTTACTTCTTTCTTGTACCGAGGGGCCCAGAACTGGACGTTGTATTCTAGATGTGACCTAATGAGTGCTGAGTAAAGGGGAGTAGTCACTTCCCTTGACCAACTGACTGAGCTGCTGTTGATGCAGCCAGCTATGCTGGTGAATGTAGAAGTATTGTACTTGGTCTCCTTCTTGTCCTTTTTGAGTGTGTGTGGAAATGCTTCATAAGTGTTTGGCAGAATGTTGTTTATGTGTTTCTTAAAGAACACTGTTACTTGTTTTGTTGTTCTTTCTCACTAGGAGTGAAATAATTGACTGTACAAAATATTTAATTTTATTGTCACCAGGGACTGAGGACAAATTTTTTTGTATAAATTCCCAATGGAAGTTACTATAAACTGTTTTAGTTTGGTATTTTTCATAGACATGTTTTTTTTAATGGTCACCAGGCAGTCTTCTAGATCGCTCGGTTTTGGCTTGGAGTTAGGTTTGCCTTGTCCAGAAGCTGCAACCCAGATATGCTATTATTTGCCAGACCTGAAGATACAGCTTATGAATAAGCGTGAGTAAGGGAAAGCATGGTGTTGTCAGACACAGGTCCAATCAGAAACTTCTGAAGAGAGGAAAAGGCAGAGGATACATGGAAGAATTTTGTTTACCCCACAGCTACTGGCTGATTTGTTACATTATTGTTGATAGGTAGCTCTTTTTAATAAATGTATTTTCTTTCAAAAGTGGTAGACAAGTGCTTGGATTTCAAATGCCGTGTTACCATTAAGGCACTCTTTACATCGCCAGGCTTTATGTTCAAGTTTACTTTCAAGATTTATAGACTATACATGCCTGATTTGTGCTGAAGGAGTTCTCTGTAATGAGCTGTAACTATTCTGTAATATAACTATCACATGCTTGGTATTGACTGTTTTGTTTCTAATTGCTTGAAAAAAGGTCACAGATACACTTTGAAAATAATGGGGACCCTTCTCAAATTGCGAAGTTTGTTGTGTTTCTGTCTATAAGGTGATAAATCTCTTCACTCTAAGTAGCAATGCGGAAGTTACAAGTCTTGCTTAGTTGTTTACGTATACTACTGCCTTAAATACTGGCAAGGAAAAGCTAAAATAGCAGAGTTAGAAGGAATTACAAGTTCATGGCAGTTTTCTTAGGAAACTTGAAGATTTTACCTCTTTCTTTTGATTCTGTCAGCATTCCTGCTACTTTTTCCTGTTGTCTGATTTTGCTTAATTTACTATTAGTGTTGCTCATTATAATATGCATATGTAACCATGGTAACTGCAATAGTTTTACATTCTATCATGTAAAGCCGATCCTCTGACCTGAGTTTGCCTTTAGTAACCAGAGTCTGTGCACGTATATTGCAACTCTGGTTTGTAGAAAGAGGCAGTGCAATTGATGATCAGAAAATACAGCTTGTGAGAGTTTTGACTGTGCTGACATACTGTCTGACAAACAAATTGTCGCTTGTGCAAACCATTTAAAAGCAGAAGAGACACTACTTCTGTAGTGGCTACTAATGAACTTTTTATAACCAGGATTTTAAGTCCTTATTGCCATGAGGTAATACATTACTTATGGCTGTTTTGATCATCTTTACTACACCAGGCTATGATTTGGTAAAATCTCGTAATTTTGAGCTATTTTTTTCCTATGTGCTGTATAGAACACGTGCTAGTTTTAAACAACTGTTGTTATTAGCCCATGTGTCCTGTCTCCCTGAACAACTGCATGCAGTGAATATTGGAAGCATACTTTGTATCAACAATCTGTATGATTTCTGATTTTGGTCTTTTTTTGCTTTCCACTATAGTACATTTTTGGGATTCATTTGCATTTAGCTCCTGAAGAAATAAGATGAAACAAAAATTGATAGATTAGAACATGGGGATTTCATGAGTGATTCTAACTTTCTGATAAACAGTACTTAAAGTTGGTGGTTTTTTAAATATCGAGGAAATGCTTGATTACTTGATAAACTTGCCATAAATATTGAGGCATTTGTACATCTTGACTCAGGAGCACAGCTTAAAAAATCTGTGATGTATGGAACTACAACAATGAAATTAGTAGCTGACTAAACATTTGCGCTGTGATGTACTGCTCAAATTGTGATACATCATGGCATGGTGGCAGAGTGATTCTGTCGTGGTTTTAATTCAGGTGTTGTTATGCAACAATACTAGCACTTTTTCGCCTATGGGAGAGAAATTGGGTTTTTCTCTTCCTTCGGGGTAGATATCAACATTACAGGTGTGGCAGACATTCATAGTCGCACCAGCAGAGCTAAAGATTAAGAAGTTGATCCAATCCCTATTAGAATCAATTTCAAGTGAAGTTTAATGAGCTCTTAAATTGATAGATTGAATTGTCCTGTTCACTAGAGTCCATGTATGCAGTCCAGAATTCACTTCTTGTATCAAGAGGTTTGGATATTGTGCTGATGGGATTCAGTTTGCTTCTAAGTTGCTTTTAAAGCAGCATGTCACTGCAGAAGACGTACTGCAGTTTCCTTCATTGAAAACACTACAATAGGCTGGTTACATGTGGCCATCTGAACACTTCCAGGAACTTTGAGCCTTCCTGTCACACTCTTACATGATTGTTCAACAAAATATTTGTAGTCTGATTGCAAGTTATTCCTCTATTTGCAGTCTTGAAATTCAGGTTATAAAACAGTTTACTGTTCATCTGAAATAAAAGATGAGTTCTTCTCTCACTATGTTTATTAACTTGGGACAACCGTTTAAGCTATTGTTACTTAATTATGCTTGCCGTCTCTTTGAGGAGGAAATAAAGCAGTCAGAATGGGAGTTCATAGATTTTTTTTTTTCTCGTCCTCCACATTGTTGAGATCAATGGGATAAGAAACTGTCTATCAAAACATATTGGGAACATTCTATTCTGTCTATTATTCCTTCAGTCATCTGTGATTGGAACATAAGCATTGATTGTAATTGTTTAAGCAAAAAGAAGGAAAAATAATAGTGGCCATGTATAAGTCTGTCAAAATGTATTTTTATTTTTGAAGAAATATTTCAATCAACTGCATTCATAGAGTTGTTTTCATGTCCGAGACATGGTATAGAAGACTTTAATAGGGGTTTTGGGTTTTTTTTCAGATGTGTGTTATGATGTTTATGATCTGTCAGTCCAGGTTTTGTTGGGTGAAATCCTACCTGCCTTATTGTCATGTCTGTTTTCAGTAATAAGATAAAAACCAGTGGAGCCAGGATTTTGCCTGATTGACGTGAGTGGGAATTTGCTAGCCTCTTAGTAGGTCACTTTACATACATGGTTCTTAGTACAAAGGAATATCACTTGGTAGTGATTAATACAGATTTAATTTGGAGAATGTTTACTCACTTGAGTCATCCAAGTGAAAATTTGCTGGCTCAGGCCATACATCGTTATTGTAGTACTTGAGCGTAGTTACGTAGAGCTCTGCAGGATCTTTTTACCACAATGATGATAGTACAGTATATTGTGAAAGTAATTGTAACGTGTAATATATAATTACATGTAATGTATAATTATTTCATAATAGAGAATTGTAGGAAGTATTGCAAAGGTAATTAAAATGTTGTTCACTTTTATATTTTTAAATTCCCCGTTATCACCTTTCTGTGACTTATAAACTAAGGTAACTTAATTGTTCTCTAGCATAGTATTAAAATGTAGTCTTACTTTATTCTTCATTTTGTTTTGTTTCCAGGTGGAGGCGTAGCTGTTGGAACCCTTCTTCTTATTGGTTAGTATAGAATATATAGATACTTAAAGCCATTTTCTGCTATGTTTTGCTCATTTTAATGTTATTTATCAAATAACTCAACTTCTCATTGTTTTTTAAACTCAGGCTTTAAGAAAGTATAACTCTCAGGCCCCTTCAGTTTGGATAGCTTGCAGAGTGGACTGTTGTCTATTTCAAGAATTACTGGAGGTTGATCAATACCTTACTTGTAGACAGGTTTGAGCCCCCAAGAAGAACACTGCAGAACTCTGTTTGAAAGCAGGGAATTTAGCAAATTTCACAACTTCTAATGAAAATTTTCAAATTATTTAAGGTTTTCTAAACTACTATTTCCTGTAAGATTCAGACTGTATGTCATCACAAAGGTTTTCGTTGTTTGTTTGTTTGTTTTTAATTTGGCTTTCTGAGGAAGGTGTGAAATACAGAATCTTTTAGTCTTTTGGTTGCCAGAATCGACTAAGAGAAAGCTGATGGAAGCCTGCTTTCTGTCAGGATGTGGCTGAGGCACACTGAGATGATTAAATTCCCTTTTCAGCCTATGTTGAAACTGTCTGTGTAGACTGTGCCATGTCTCCACTGCGGATGAGATGCCCAGTTTTCCTTTCTGTTTAGAGTGTAGCAAAGGGGAAGAGAACTATTGTACACATGCATCTTATCTTCATATCTGCAGGGTCCATAGTGGACTTAGAGCCAAGAAACATTTCCCAGGCCCCTCAGTTTAAGCATAACAGGTAAAACCACATTTGTGAGGGAAGACTAACCTCTTACAAGTTATTCTTGTAAGTGCTTAGAATTTTAGTGCATAAGTATAGACGATTGATGTTGCAGAAGAGAAAATGAAGTAGATGCCATCTGATTTGTCACATCAGTTCATAAATCTTGGGCTTCTAAGGATACAAAACTACTTCAAAATGATGTAAGGGCTGAATGACGTTCGAGGTGTGATTTTTTTTTTTCCTATTTTAAATCTTTGTCAGATTAATAGTTCTAATGAGAAACTTTGAAGCTTGTTACTTTCCTAGCAAAAAGAACTGATATTATATGAAAAAATGAAATGTTATTAGAGAAACACCTGTAGTTATGTGGAAAACATCTGCATCTGTAATCTGTGTTCACATCTTAAATAGTATAACAGTTTAAATACTATTTTTTGATGCTGAGTTTCTGGAACAGAGAACTAGAAACCTAAGGACAACGGATCTAGCTCTTAGTTTTCCAGTCACTGCAGTTTCTCTGAACTGTTGGAGTCTAGAAAGTCGTGTGATTGTTTTCACAAAGGAGGTAAAGTGCCTCAATTTCCTTATTTGTAGGAGTAATGAAAACCCATATCACATTGCAAAGCTATGTGAGATATGACAAGCAATGTCTGAGTGCCTACATTTTAAGTGCCAAAACCCCGCCTTAAAGCCTTAAAAATTAATTTATTGTTTGACATTTAAACAGTGGATTACAGGAAGATAACTGTCAATGGGTTTGAAGTTGGTAGGTAAAATCTGGAAGACAAAAGTCAAAAAGGTGTTATTACAGATAAAAAGGCCAGTGTCTCATTGCAGAAGATTTAAAGTGTAGTAAGGCACCATTTTGGCTAAATCCTGAGCTTTTGAATGCCTCACAGGTTGTTAAGGATCTGTGCAAAATTGTAAAATGGGAGTGTAGAGACAAAATCTGGAAAACTCAGGTACAGGGTAAGATACAACTAGCAAGAATTATCAAGAGTAGTGTAGATTTAGTGTAGATTTTTCTTAAGTATCTTGGTAGTTATGAGAAGCCCAAGAGAAGGGCTGGTTGATTGCTTGACAAAGTGGAAAGGCTAGTCAGAGTTGATACTGAGAAAGGGAAAACTTTTAAGAATTTTTGTATTAATCTTCACCCAGAAGAAGAGCTGAAATCTCATGACTATCGTGATTGAGAACAGTGACTAGATTTCAGATTTGCCTAGGGAAAAAGCAGACTAGCACATATCTAGGTGATTTGGGTGGTATTAAATAGATTGTGCCTGCAGAGTGTTTTAAGAGCTTGCTGAAGAAGTCTTAGGACCATTAGTGAAGGAAAGAAAGAACTGGAATATTAGAAAATATAAATACAGTTTCTATTTTTGAATGCTGTTGGGAGGAGTCATTGAATTGTAGGCCTTGAACTATAGTTCAAAAGAAAACAAGGATTGTGGTGGGTTGACCTTGGCTGGATGTGAGCTGCCCACCAAGCCGCTCTCTCACTCCCCCTCCTGAACTGGACAGGGGAGAGAAAAATATAACGAAAGGCTCATGGGTCGAGGTAAGGACAGGGAAAGATCAATCACCAATTACTGTAATGGACAAAACAGACTCAGCTTGGGGAAATTAATTTAATTTATTGCCAGTCACATCAGAGTAGGGTAATAAGAAATAAATCCAAACCTTAAAACACCTTCCCCCCACCCCTCCCTTCTTCCCAGGCTCAACTTCACTCCATATTTCTCTACCTCCTCCCCCTGAGTGGCGCAGGGGGACAGGGAATGGGGATTACGGTCAGTTCATCACACGTTGGTCTCTGCTGCTCCTTCCTCCTCATACTCTGCCCCTGCTCCAGCGTGGGGTCCCTCCCATGGGAGACACTTCTCCATGAACTTCTCCAGCGTAGGTCTTTCCCATAGGCTGCAGCTCTTCATGAACTGCTCCAGTGTGGGTCCTTTCCATGTGTTCTTTCCATGGGGTGCAGTCCTTCAGGAACAGCGTGGGTCCCCACAGGGCCATAGGTCCTGCCAGCAAACCAGCTCCACAGGGTCACAGCCTCCTCCGGGCATCCCCATGCTCTGGCGTGGGGCCCTCCCCGGGCTGCAGGTGGGTCTCTGCTCCCCTGTGGGCCTCCATGGGCTGCAGGGGCACAGCCTGCCTCACCATGGTCTGCTCCACGGGCTGCAGGGGAACCTCTGCTCCAGTGCCTGGAGCACCTCCTCCCCCTCCTTCTGCACTGACTTTGGGGTCTGCAGAGTCATTTCTCCCACATATTCTTACTCCTCTCTCCCACTACTGTTCCACCACAGTTTTTTTTTCATCCTTCTTAAATATGTTACCCCAGAGGCACTACCACTGTCACTGATGGGCTCAGCCTTGGCCAGCAGTGGGTCCATCTTGGAGCCAGCTGGCGTTGGCTCCGTTGGACATAGGGGAAGCTTCTAGCAGCTTCTCACAGAAGCCACTCCTGTATCCGCCCTGCTACCAAAACCTTGCCATGCAAACCCAGTACAAGGATCTAAGTAGCAGTGGTAGGTTGAATAGTCTTTCTGTATGAGATAATGAATTTGTGGATAGAGGATAAGCAGGACATGCCGTTTATCTTCACTTTAGTAAGGTTCCTGACACGATTTCAAATGGCATTCTCATGATCAAAGCTAGGAACCATACTCTGTGTTCATTGATAATTTGCATTCTTGATGTTTGTAATCCAAACTAGCTTCACAACTGAAGAGATGCCGTTGCATCCTTCCCATTAGATCCTTCTTGATGTTCTGAAGTAGGCTTTTTACTTCCAAGAAGTTTAGTCTTCTGATCACTGGAAGGTATTTCTAGTAATATTGTTTAGAATTCATTGGCATGAATTTTATGCAAAGACAAAAACATCGTGTCTCTAGTGATAGGCACCAGCAGGCTAGCAGCTGTTTAGAGTGTGGCTTTTCAGCATTAAGAAAGATTTAATCAGTAATTTTCAATCGTTTTCTGAAAGGGATGAAAACGGTGTGGTCCCAACATTTTATCTGTGTTTACTTTCACTGTGGGATGACAGCCATCACTTGCGAGACTGCATTTGTATCTAGAATTTTGGTTAAAATGTTCTGAATTGTTACAGTATTTTGAGTTAGTCTTAACACTGAAGAACCTAACAGTGAGATCTCGGGAGAAGTTATCTGAAATCTGTTTTAGCCACTATTGGGATTACATGATGTTACCTTTTGTTGGTCTAGGGCTCATGTGAACCTGCACTAGAGGCTAAACAGCATTTTCTGTTTGCCAAGTGATCAAGGTTATTGCTCCTGTTATGGTTTGTTGTTACTTTAAGGCTAGTTTTTATTTCTACATTTTACCCATCATTAGAGACAGATATTGCTGTCTCACTGAATCTTAGAAAATCTTGATTTCTACATAAAGTATATAAATTAGTGTATGTTGTGGTGCAGATTAAGTAATTTGAATAGTTCCCTGCCGGAAAAAAGAACTAACATTACCTAATTCCATATAGGCCACCGTTTGTGTAATAGCTATAATTTAAGTTCAGTTTTTTTTAGAAAATTGAATTGATACAGCAGTTCACTGTTGCTGAAAGAAGTTGTCCAAATCCTTCTCCCCGTTCTTGGCTGTGCAATCATGTTGTTCCTTGAGCTGGCACTAGTGCTTTTCAACTCTCAGCTCTCCAAGTTGACAGAAAACTCACCCAGTTGAAGAGTGGAGGCTCTTCTGTCTGCTTAGTGACCTGAATCGGCTCACTAACATGCGAGATGAGTACCAGAGCCAGCACAAGGGAAAGGTACTGCACAGTGAGGACTAGAAGAGAAAGTAGATGGCCTTTTTCAAGGCAGAAGGTGCCAGTTAAGCTTAAATTTTCTCATGAAACTTCACTCAATTTCTGTGAAAAATGATAGAAGTTTTATCTCTTACTGCTTTCAGTGGAGATCTTACTTTTCTCACTCAGTTTGAGAAGAGCTGTGATCTTGCTGTGGACAAAGGAAGAATTAAACAAGAGTTAGAACCTAACATTTTACATAGATCAGAGATTATGAAACTAGATGAGTTTTGTTTTGTCTTCCCATTACAATATTCACTGCCCATTTCAGTAGATGAACTGGGTGGCATCAAATGAACCTACTAGCTGGCAAATTGTCATTAAAGAAAAAAAAGTTGTTCTTCAGACACTATGCAATCAAGTAGCGGAATACTTCACCATAGGGTGTTGTGGATGTAAAAAAAAAATCATAGTCTCAGTGGGAAACTGGGTGGCTCGATGGAAGAGAAAGCCATTTGCGTTACTAGGTTAGTGGATGCCAAGTCCGGCTAAGGAATTCTTTGGGCTACAAGTGGTGGGAGGCTGAGCAAGTCCTTGAGTGAAGCATGACATTTGCGTGTTCAGTTCTTAGTACCTCTTCCTAAATATCCGCTTTTGGCTACTGTTGAGCATAGGGTTAGCTAGCCATTTGGCCTGACCTTAGTGGCACCAGATGAAGTGAGTATAAAGGCAGTGAGCTTTGTGTTCTGAAGAAGGAGATGACAAGATTCAATGATTTGAAAATTATAGGACTTTTACCTGGATTTTTTTCTTTTCCCCTCCTCTGAGTCCATAGCTAGCAATACTCGGTGGTGGGTTTTGATTTACTTATCCCCTGTATTGATTGTTTATTTGTGATCTGATATTAAAATTAACTTCACAGAAACACGAAGGAGAATGTCTCTTTTAGATTTGAAATCTATTTTTTTTCCCAAATAAAACTTAACCATATATTATTTTGAAACATATAATTATATGCAAAAAGTCTTAAATTAAGAACTATATTTATTCATGACTCATTAGTCTGAAGATTTTTAGACTCATCTTTGAAGTTGGGGCAGGTAGAATTGTAACTGGATTGTTAGAATATCCTGTCAGTTTACTAAAATTTTCTGTCATGAGATTAGTCTAGGCAAGCTTAATATTATATGGGATTGAAGCTGTCAGTGATAAACCTCCTAGGAAGATCTTTCTGCGTTGTACTCCAAGTGTTATAAAAAGGTTAAATTCTTCCCCCTTCCTTCAGCATTCTCTAAGGCAAGAATAAATTGCATTACTTTTAGCTTGGCTCCCTTTGCAAATTAAATGCTCGTCTTCATTATCTGACACATTATCTTGGTTAATTTAACCAAATAATAGTAGATTCATGGTATTAAAATATTTTAACTGTTGTATTCTGCAGATGTAGTAATGGCACAGGTTACTTGATAAGACTGTAAAATATTGTTTGAAATTTAAATGCACAGTTTTTAAAAATTTAATTAGTAATAAAAAGCATCATGATTTTCAGTTGAACTTAATTCTACAATGTATTCTTTTGGCAGTATTTTATTTATATGAGGATTAGAGAGTTGAGGCATGTGGTAGTTCCATGCAAGATCCTAACTACTAGAGAAGCTTGAAACTTCCTGGGTTTTGTTCCTATAGCAAGAATGTTTGGGATTTTAAGTAGCATTTTAATTTCAAAAGGTCTTACTAGGCTGGGTTTATAAGAAGTGGTAAAACAAGCATTCTGACACTTCGTGAAATGAAATTTGAACACTGTCAAAACAGTTTGTTCAATACAAATGTGAGACCACTTGTTTGTTGTTTCATCTTAAACTGCTCCAGAAGATCAGCTTTCTAGAAGCTCCCCTTTCAAAACAAACAAGCAGCATAGCTGCTGATTAACCACACTCCTTTCCCCCCTCCCCTCTCTGATGTACTTCAACCTGTTGTGTGTCTGTTTTGCCAGCCTCAGGAAGAGTTTCCAGGAGGATGTTATTTTGTTTTAAGCCTTGATTATATAAGATATTCTGCATAGTGAGTTACAGCACGCTCCAATAGGTCTGTCCTGGGTACCCTGTAAGAACCTATTCTTACATACCTTTAAGATGCTCTAGATTTGACAAGGTCATTGACGGCTAAATGTTTTAAAGATTACCAGCAGGAGGGTTTTTGTTGGTAGCTGAGGTCAATTATTAAAAGTTAAAGTTGTCTGGTTAAAAGCAGGTCTATACTTGTACATTCTAAGCCTTGAAGCAGTTTCAGCTACTTTAATTAGCTACTATCGTTTTAGCTAAATGCACAATTTAACCTGACTGGTAAGAACTCTCTTCACTTGTCAATATAATTGAATTTATCGTCTGTTTTAAAGTTGAAAAAGTAATCACCGGAGAGGTACAAAACAGTGATTTGCTAAATATAACTCTACAAAATACAAGTTATGAGAATTCACCTTCCTAAAGTATGGCCAAATGCCAGATATTGTGACTTATGAGCTTGACAACTCCGTTTTGGCATGTGCTAATTAAATGCAAGTGACACAGAGTATATACCCTCAAGCTTAGTAAATGTGGACATTAGTAAAGTATCTTTTAAATGGAATTTCAGATTGTTAAAATAATCACATCTTATAACCTGCAGCAGTTCAGAGAGATGTTTCATAACTACAGACACACCTTAGGTCACAGTACCGTACTACAGAGCTATCTGGTGAAGGTGATCAATACTGATAGGCTATGACAGGCTTTTGTCAGCTTTAGGGCAACCTGTCTAGACTTTGTACAGAGGGAACAAAAAGGCGATCTGTGCATTACACTGTTGCAGTATTATGTGTTCCTCTTATAGCTCTCACCATTTTAAGCAATTATAATACACAATATGTCCGGAGTTTTTCAAAGACCTTCATGCTGTCAATACTGATGTTTAAAAGTCACCTATTCTAAATATGATCTATGTATATCTGTTACCTTATGGTAACTTTTTGTTCCTCTTCAGGTTATAGTGCTCGTTCTCCATCCCTCCCTTGGAACGTTAATACCTCTGTGCAGAGGGAGTGGTTATGACTAGAGATTTTTTTCTTAAGGCCACATGTTTATATACCAATTTCCATAATTAGATGAGATTTTTGTTCTTATTTTTTATGTAAATTGTATATTTACAGTGCCTCACTCATATCTGCTACCTTTGTTATCTGTGCCCAGCTAAACTCCAGTGCCTTAAAATTTGGTATCTAATTCCATGACCCACAGATTTCTTTGAGTGGTAGCTACAGAAAGTCCATGCACAAAGGTGTTGAGAATGTCTCTTATGTGTTCAGTAGCCTATACAGTCTAGGGGTGAAAAGAGCCATAAATAGAAATTGGTCTTTATCCTTAGTTTTTAACATGGTTATATGTTGGAATTCATTGCACTGATTCTGACAATGCTGCTGCTTCTTCCTGACTGTGTTGGCCGTGAAAGCATGCTGTTGTGGAAAGCGACCAATGGGTAAGGATCGCAATGAACTATTTTATTTATGTCTTTATGTGTAGGATCAGAAGAGGTTTTGTCCTGGAGACAATATGCCTAACTTCTAGGTAAATAATTTCTTTTACTTGTGTAGTTTTACGCTTCACTAGTTACTCATCTGCTACTTAGCTGTAGAACACTCGTTGTTTAGAAAGAATCAGAGAAAGCTGCGGACTGTTTTGTGACTTGCGGTGACTGGACCCAGAAAAGAGTCTGCAGCTGCAAGACTCTTTATTTGTTTATGTCCCTTATTAGCTAGAAGTAAAGTTCACAATGAAGGCTGCTGACGGGACAGCTCTTTAGTGTGGAGGCTAAGAATAAAGATTTGGGCCAGGCTCATCTTAAGTATCTTGACTGACCACAATGCACTGAAGCGTGAGTTCCTACACATATAGAATGGAGGTCATTCTTTTGGACGTGGGTGTTATTTAGAAAAATAAAGATAACAGTTGAGATTTTATCCAAGCCATCAAAATAGAAAGTCCGAGCATTATCAGAAAAAAAATATACATTGAAGTGTTTTGTTCAATTTATTTATGAAAGTAATCAGTGAGCTACTGAAGTACCTGTGCTAAATGATTTGTTTGTTTATTTACAAGAAGAAAGCTGTACTCCTATGGTTTTGAATAGTAACATAACTATTGAAGCCAGGGTACAATGGATGCTATCAGAAAAGCCCCATATGGGTGCACTTTAGATCTTTTGAATACCACAAAAGTTTAGTGACCTAGAAATGAATCAATAAAAAGCCATCCTCTATGTGACAAATTGAAGAACTGAGGGATTCTTACAGATGCGTTGACTTTAACAATCCAAGATACACTGTTTGTAAAGGCTTTCTGAGACACATTTAATCCTTAGAGTACTGTAGCAGACTATGAGGTGTTTTATATTTGGATCACTCCCTAATAGTTCATTTCCTGTTTTTAATGTGAGTTTACTCTTACCAAAATCAATGCAAGAAGACTACAGGAAAATGGTGTGGCTTTACACTGACTGTAAGTGTTCTAATCTGCTAAACTGAAAATTCCTAAGTGTTTTGCAAAATATATTTTGGGAAGGTATGGCAGTGTAAGACCCTCTTTAGTCCTGTTATATTACAAATAAGTCTGTCACTCAACAAAATGAATTATAATCTTGGATAGGTCATTAAAAGGGTTTATATCCCTGTTCCCCATTGCTTCACTTCTATAGTTTGTTTTAACATTTCAGCATTTCAAATAAAATTTGAGTAAAAATTCTCGACTACTCCAGCCTTATTTCCTTGTAGTTTAGTTAAGTAATCATCAACACACAGTATGATTTCTTAGATTTATCCATGCTTTATGGAGGTTCCATGTTGTGTTTGCCACAAAATTGAGCATGTTGTTTACTATCTAAGGAATAATGAATATAAAAAATGTTGATCCAGAAAGACGCTCTGTATAGTTGCCTGCATATACAAAAATCGTAAAACACTTGGACTAAAGGAGTTATTGGCTTATACTCCATTAATTGCCATTTAAGTCCTGTCCATATGCAATACAACTCAGTGCTTTCTGTGCCTCAAATGATGAAGCGGAACTTTAACCTGTAGATAAAAATTAAGAAATTGAAGATTTTTTTGATTCACCAAGAGTGAAGGAAATGTTACAGCTGAGAATCCTTCCAGAGCACCCGACTAGTGTTCCTTTTCCTCTTTTGTGCAAGGGGAGGGAGGTCTAACAAAATTGTCTCTCTCCACTGACATCTGCTGCAGTGATGTAGTTATATGGGAGGCTTGGTGGCTTCTTTCAGGTAGCTCAGACAATTTAAAAAAAAAGAAAAAAAGCAGATATCTTGCTGTCACTCTGATTTCTAGGGGGCTTTGGTTCTTAAATGGAGAGCTTCATAGATAGAGAGTAGCACGTGGAAGTCAATATACTGTGAATAATATATTACAAATTATATTGCAGTAAACAACCAAAGCATAAATAACTAGAGAGCGCCAGTGTTTAGAGGGCAGGAGCTGTATGTGTTCCTGGACTCCAGTTATAAGGGAGAATTACTCTACATGTTGGGTTTTTTTTCCTCTTGTTGAAGCAGTTTAAGATCTAAGCAGGCTCCAAAGACTATATTTACGAAATAAGACTGTAATACCTCCTCAAAACTTTAGACCGTGCCAGTTCTACTTTTTGCTTCCTCAGTTCTCGTGCTTCTCTTTTATCTGAATTGAGTCTAGTCTCCATCCTAGTCTCGTACATGGACCTACATCCTCAGTCGCAGCACAAGCTATGGAGCTGAGTTACTAGGGAAACAGTTCTTCAGTAGCAGTGGCTTTTTAACCATGCAATATTTAAGTAAGACCTCCAGACTTTTGAGGAAATTTCAGTTTGTAATTCTGTAACACTTGTGGAAATCAGTCCTGCTGAAATTTTAATAGGGAACCCAGTGACCCAGCGCTGTCACCAGTAAGCATTTGTCAGTACCATACTTTCCACAATACTCTCTGTCCATATTTTTCATGAGACTGTTTTTAAAAAAGGTAAATGTGTTGTTAGAAATAGATTAGAAGGCTAATATGGCCTGCTAAGCAGGTTAAGAGTGTCAAGGGTAAATGATATTAATACAATCTGAGTTCTTAAAACCCTCAGACTCTACAATAAGATGGATATATCAATGGCTAGTACTAGTAGCAATAGTGTTGTAATTGTTATATTCCCTTTGGCTTATTTGGATGTCCAGTTTTATGTAATTTAGGAACTGTGTTGTGGACCATGTTTATCTTGAAATGTTGTTTTAGAGTCATTTTTAGTTCATTTCTTGGCTTTAATGAAAGGGAAACTTTTAAATAAGTTTTTCTTCTTAACAACAGAGTAGGTGATCTTGATGCTGTATCTTTAGGGATTATTCTGAAGAACAAGGAAGAAAAAAATGAAAGAAATAAATGTATCCCAAATACTAAATTTAAAAGTGAAGTTAAAAAAGCAGGAAATAAATTCTGGTTTGCCCAGTATCCCGTGGAGGATGGGGAATATCTCTGGGGGAACTATTCCTTCTCCAGTGAATATGAAAGCTTGTGATTTGAATTTCTTTCTCTTGTTAATCTAATCACCAAAAGTGTCAGTACTTTGTATGGTATTAGGAGTGTAGCAATGCAATGCTGTTTTTCTGTGATTTGTTTCATAAGTTTTCTCATTGCTATTGATGTTCTTTCTCCTTTTTGGATATGCATCTCCTTTCTTCCTTTCCTCCCGCTCCACTTCATTGGTTCTTTTTGACTCTTAAGTTCCAAAACATACTATTCCAGTACATGTCAAAGTGATATTATTTTTGTTTTAGTATTTTTTAGAAGTTTGATATGAATAACAACTTCCTTATTTCCAGCCTTTGTTAGTGGCTTTGTGGTTTGTCTTTTAACATTTTCATATGTGGTTCATAATAGGGAGGAAATTGTTTCCAAGTTATAATAAGAATGGATTAAGAGTTATGTTGGTTCTGTACAAAGAAAATCTCTCTCTGTATTTTTCTGCCACAACATCTCTTGTGTATTACTTTCCAGCAGCCAGATTAACAGATGAAAAAGTGAAAACTTACATTGTTGCATTTACTTTTTTCCAAAACAAAATATTTCAGATATCTTTCTAAATAAATGTCATAAATATGTTGCTTGAAAGGGCGTGATCTAAAATTTTACTCTGCAATTAATTGGGTAGTTATATTGTTAGGAATGGTGTTTTGCTAGCATTAACTTTGCTATTGATAATATTTCTTAAAAATAAAGAAAATTGGAGACGGTTCAAATTTCAAGTGTTATTTACTCATTCAATTCCCCTGTGGTTTTGAGTTTTGATAAGTTTTAATTGTATGAAGCTCATTAAGACTTTCTAATTCTGGTAATTTCTGATACTTAACTTGTAACAAGAAAGCTAAAGGAAATGTTAGCCTTTCTGAGGTCAGTGGGAGTTTGGGTTTTTTAGTTCAGTAAACTCGTATTCACAATGCCTGTTAACAAGTATTGTCCACTTCTTAAACCATAAGTTCGTGTGTCTTTTGAATGTGTTTCAGATTTTGCTCTGGGTAGCTTTCAAAAATGGCATTGCAGAATGTCTATTTTTTCAACATACCCATTTGTCTTGCCTATTTTTGTAGTTCTAACAGTTTTGAAAGAAATGCTGATAGAAGAATATCTGCGTAAGGAATGATACCTTTATGTAGCTTTAGCATGCCAAATGTGATTAAATTTTGAAAAGCACCAATTAATAGATATTTTAGGCAATTGATTAATATGTTAAGCATTAAGAATATAAATATTAATACAGTTCTCCCAAATTAACAAAATCCCTTCTCATTAGACCATGATTTTGGTAATCTTAGTTGATACTGATGGGAAACCTTGTTAGGAAGATAGCACTATTGCTATATCCCATCCATATCTTAGGATCAAATACATGATTGAGAACTTTTTCTCTGGCTTGAAAAATTAGGAATACAATATTATCAAGCATTATTTTTAAAGCTTTGGATTCCTGTTTTACCTGTTATCTCTGTTGTACATTATGTACTGTAGGAGGTAGACCAAAAGAGGGATTTTATAGTGTTGTGAAAATACAGGTAGATTATTTATCTAATAAAAAAGAAAAAATCCCATCTATTCTTGTTTTCACAGAGGAAGATAAATATGGTCTTTACTCCAATTTGTTGTTCAAGTATTTTCTCGCAGAGGGAGTTGTCTGTGGACATGACTTGTTTGTTGCTTCTGCTAAAGAGCATCCTGACAACATCTTAAAGGTAAAGACTCATAGCTTTTAACAATTGAAGCTGTAATCTCTTGATGGATTTAAATACATTTTCAAGTGTATATGTTGTGTAGTAAGAAATTAATTAATCTCGGTGATTCATAAGAATGTGTTGGGAAGTGCAGGAGTGTTTGCATTAGCTAGATTTGGGAATTAAATTTAGCTCACTAGCCTCCGTCTACAGACAAAGGAGTAAGATTCTCCAAAGGCCAAATAAGGCTAGGACTTTACTTATCCTTTATTTTGATTATAGGTGAAAACTAGAAAGGCTGTCTGGCTTAGTTGAATGGTTTGAGTAAACCCAACTGTTTACAGTTTCCACCTGCCTATCGAGTAGTATCTTTCCTGTCAGGAAGAGTAGTTAAGCTGCTTCCAGCATATTGTGGTGGAAACAGTGTACAGCTTGTGTAGATGTTTATTGCAGTTTCCTGTAGAAAAGAAAAATATCATTTAACATCTTTACAACTTCCTTTATATGTAGTTTTCATTCTGACTAGGAAACATGGTCAGCTTTGGATCAGGTCGTATAGAAAGGTTCCTTTCAGACTTCAGTGAGCTCCTAATCAAACACTGATAGTTTCCATTATAAGGAAATTTTGTAAGGGAAAAAGCCTGATCAACACTGCAAAAAATGCTGAAGTGTGAGGATAATCTTACAAAATTTTGTTAAATATTTTATGTCTTTCTAAGGCTGCTTTTTTCTAATATCAAAAGTAACATATAATTTACTGATTACTTCTGCATCAAGTGAAGTCTGGCTATTTCCTTCAGAGTCTTCAGAGACTATTTCTGGACAAAATTATTACTTTTCTTTTTTCCTACCTAGTGATGGCAGATTCTGTGCCTTATCTATTCAATATTATCTGCAGTATTCAGGAAGAAGTATATTCTTAATGAAATGATATGATTGTGGTTATGAAAAATCTAATAATATTTTTTTTATTATCTTGAACCTAACGAGCATTCATTTAGGGGTGAAATTTTTATCATTTGTTCTTGTGGTTTAGAATATAGCCTAAACAAATAGGTTAGAATTTGACTGTGAAGTATGAATTACATAAGAACTTGCTATATTTTTTAATAATATTTGTTTTTAAATAACTGATAATCAAGTCGTTGACTTTCTGACCATATGATATATGTTCATTGTTGTGGTTTCTCTCATCAAAATTAAATTGTTCAAATGAATATTTTTATTGCATTGCATTAAAATTGCTTAGAATGGAGTAGCTAACATCCATTTTATTCTTCTTTCATTCATCTTTGAATCAGTTATTCATAGCATGTCATATTTTTCCTAGCTTCTGTTCTTTATGCTTTTGCAAATTAATCAACAGACATTGGTACAAACATCTGTCCTTCTTGTACCAGTTTCTAATCAATTAGTTTGATGGGACTTACTGAACTCTATTGTCTGATTTGGAGTAAGTTTTCCTTCTTTCTTTACAGGCATAGACACTAGGTAATAATACTACATTCCTCGGTTTTAACTCCGTAGTGGTGTTACTATAAGAGATTATAAATACATGGACAATATCACTACAGGAAAGTTGAGGAAAGTCTTGTTTTCTTCCTCCGTTTGTACAACAATACTCTTGTCTATGCTTTTCCACTCTTAGCTTGACTATTCAACACTTCCTTTGCTTAACAGACAAGGCACAGTACAGTTGATTTCTCTGATTTGTCTTGCTGTCTTGAAATTGCTTCAGTGAAGTAACCCTGTAATATGCTAGGCGTCAATCTAGGAAATTATGCACTTTCACACTGGGAAAGCTTAGGCACTTCTTAAATGCCAACCTATGTTACCTAAAAACCATTATTGCCTCACTAGGAAAAAGTCAATCGAAGACTGGCATTGGCCACAGTTAGGTCTCCAAATCACAGAGGTCGAGACATTTTCCATACAACTGTCTCACTTGACTTTTAAAAAGAAGGACCTTCAGGTGCTTCAAGAAGTCCTCTCCTGTCATAAAAATGAGCTGTTTGGTATTTGGATGTCTCCCTATACAATGTTATTCAACATTCAGATTTTATTGAATGATATTAGTAATCAGTTTATTTTCAATATCTAATTGGACTGTATTCTTTAGTGGAAAGGCAACATAAATTTGGTACATATCAACCCAAATTACACATTTTATGATTGTTTTTTGTTTTATGAAGTGTAGGTATGGATTCAATATATTCTGTAGTTAGTATTCTAATTAACTGGTATTTTATATAAAGGCAGTTCCTTAACTGCCTTATGTCCATATTGTGTGGCCAGTCTATTCATACATTCAGTTCTCTGCTGAGATGTTGTAATTGCCCTATTCTAATTTTGTGATGTGATTGGAAGTTTCTTGAACCTATAACCAAGACAAATATTGCTGATAGTAGGAAGGGGAAAAGACATTCTTATAGACCATAATTATCTTGAAATTGTGTATAACTAAAAGACAAGCAGAGGATAAAAAGCCCTGATCAGCTGCCTAAGATATATTATATTACCACCCACCAATTTATCCATCATCCTTTGAAAACATATTCATGCCTTTTGTAGTCAAAGCTCCTTTAGGAAATGGGCATTAAGACGTAATACTGAAAAATTATACACCTCTGGTAAAACCTACAGTACTATATGCATGCTGTTTTTTAGAAAGTATCTTAAACATTTGAGAGCATTTCTGTTCATTCTATATTCTTCAACAAAAGGCAACTTTTTACTATAAGGGCATAAATCCTGGGAATAGTGAGCAAGATAAGAAATAGTATGGTATACTTCTATGATCAATCCTGAAATAAAACTGATTGCATTGGTAAATGGAAAATAATTTAATAATAAAATGACTGAAGGAAACATATCATAACATTCCATTTTCAGTACCACACCTGATTAAGTTTAGACTACAAATAATGAAAGGCTGTTACATGCTCAAGCTTAAAAACAAAGAGAAACTAATAAAATAGGTGGTTTTTTCTTCTGTTTCCTTAACTTCACGGTGTTTAGTGGCTATATATTTTTTATAATTCAGTGCTCTAAAGATGTTGCCAGCTATTTTGAAGATACATATAGTGTATGTGTTTGAGAATGGAACATATAAATTTGAGTATATGGTTATATTTATTACTGAGGAAATCTTAACTTACTGGTATGCTTTTTGTATGAAACAGCAAGCAAGGGGTTTGAATATTTCCTTGAACGTTACTGTAGCCACAATTAGAATAGGTTTGCATCCACTCCAAGTTAGGCTGGGTACCAGACTGGCTTATGGAAGCCATAAAAATACAGTAGCTATATAACAGCTTAGTTCTTTACGCCCATTTTCCTTGTTAGTGCCAAGGTATGGTTGCAGTCTTAAAAAAAAAAAATCTCTATCTGTGGTGGCTGCATTTCTATATTTCTCACTTCTCTGACTTTAGATTTGGCACTGAGGTTCTGGAACCGCCTCAACTGCCTATATAGGAATTTCTTTGCCTTTATTCCTGAGTAGTTATTTTATCTGGACCTTGGGGGAGAACTGATTCTCACAACTTTTAATGAGAAAAAATTGAATTAAGTTTGCCAGTGATGATCACATCTTGACAATAAAGAGTGCTCTCAGTTAAGTTGCTTTTACCATGGAGCCTGTGCAAAGTTTGTCTCAAGAGGAAGACACACTTGTCATTATACATGCTGGGAAACAGAAACCAGCATCCCCTGGAGCCCAACAGTTTACCTGTGGGACCCTGGCCAATGTTACCTCAGTGACCATTGCACTGGGAACCTGGAAGCCTGAGGTGGAAGAGTGGGAGGTCCAGAACTGCTTTCTAGGGCTGCATCTGTTCATCAGCTGTGTAGAAGTTGAAGAATGCTCTGTGCGATTACTGCATTTTTATGGAATTTCAATTTTCAAGCTGGATTTTTATTACAGGATAGTTCTGGACTCTGTTGAGATTCCCTTTTGGAGATTTTTCTTAAAAGAAGAGAGGATAAAGAGCACATCCTTCAAGAAAAAAAACCTTACTTTGACATAGTCTGTGAGCCTGCTTGATGTGGTGGGGATGCTTTTCCTACCACTGATACAGAGGATAGCCTTCTTAGAAGGGAATGCATTCCCCAAGATTCTATCCCCAGTCAAGTCCTTTGAGGCTTCCCACACTAAGGCATGAAGTGGTATTTACCTTGTACATCTGGTGTCCTTGTACTTCCAAGTTTGAAAGTGAACAATGTGCGAACGGTTTTCTCTCTGGAGATACACAGCTTCGCTGTGTTTGCTGGACGTATCCTGAAGTCAGGTCAGTCAGGAGAAACTGCGCTAGTGGTCTCGGGAACAACAGTGAAAGGGAAGATGCAGCGTCACTTGGTGAGGAAGCTGGGAGATGCATGTGGAGAAGTATAATGGTTTATTAAAAAACAACAGGGACAAGATCAAAAAAACCTCCAGGAACAAGTTTTTGAAGAATTCCTACCAAGCTGAAAAGTTCCCTAAAACAAAAGTGAAAGTATATTTTAAATACAGCATTTTGTTTAAGTATGTCATTTGGAAATGACTGAAAATATTGCACCTCCAGCAAGGTTGTTATACTGAGTGGACCTGAAGAACAGCAAGTGCACACTTTTCCCACTGAAAAGATGAATGCAGTAAGAATCTAACAGAATGTACATTTGTTATTTCCAGGGTTGTTTAAGAAAGCAACAACGATAAACAACCCACTGAGCTCCAGTGTTGTGTTACTGTGTATGCAAACAACATCTTGAAAGAAAGCAGAGCTGTCTACGTGGAGTTTTTTATTCCAGCCAAGTACATTCAACCACGACGCTTACGTTTTTCCCTCGTAGATATGACTCTAAAACATTGTTTTGTCAAAAGGGAGTATGCAAACCTGGAAGAAATGATCAGGCTGGCGACCAGGGCTTTCCAAGCTTCCATTTTCGAAGAGTACTATGCTAACTTCTTCCTGTCTCTTCCCTATCTGATGGTGTGAAAGAAGCTATGTATGAATGCAAGAGGTATTTTTTCTGTCATCTGACATTTTTAGATGCTACATAAAGACATTAAAAGCATAACAACTTGAAAGGTAAAAATGTATATGGAAGCAGGGCTACATTCCTATTATCCATTTTTTCCCAATTGTATTTTCAAAATACATGACCTTGTCACAGTGATCCAGCAGCTGCGTGCTGTTAAATGTTATCACTTAACACACAGAATCCAATTATGGTTGCAGCACTAGTGAACTTTCCTACCACCTTTTATCTGTCTTGCTGAAGTAAAGATAGCCTTGTGGCACAAGACTAGCGTTGAAGCTAACCCTGGCAGCTGTCTCAAAGTTTGAAAGTTCCTTTGAAAAAACAAATTTCTTTATTATGTAGCTCTTGCTCATCTGTTTACTTTTCTTGCTTGCATGTTGAGTAAACGGAATGTCTATTTTACATTTTTCTGTATTAAAATACAAATATTGTAATTATATTGTAATATAATTTTCTGTATTACAAAATTGCTATAAACTTGACAGAGAAGTTTTATGGGTGTGAAAGACGATGCTGGGAAAAAATAATCGCTTCTGTTCGAAAAGAATGAAATCCGTTTAAGCAGTACCCATGCTGGGAACTCTCTAAAGGTAAAGCTTACTCTTAGTCAAAAGTGCAGACCAATCTAACAAAGCGAGTTTCTAGAACCAGAGCAAATAAATGTTTGGCTTATATTTCAGGTTTCCTATCTACCAATCCTTGACTGTTTCTTAGGGTATTTTTTTTCATGATCTTAGTTGTGAAATTATGTTTGTTTTTATACACAAATCTTACTTAGCCTGTTAAATGTATCATAAAAGTAGTGGCTTAAAAAAAACAGATGTATAGGCTTCAGTGTTCACAAATAACTGTTTTACAAATCTAGCTGGTGATTTTATTGAATTGATTTGTTCAGTTAGTGAAGTATTGGTTACAGTGCTTGTCTCTAAAGATGTTCGTGAATAATGTTGTTATCATTAAATCTGTTCAGGCCAGTGAATTATACACTGCAGCAGTTTACATTATTTTGGACGAGGGTGCTCTCATTTAGTTTCTTCATATTATTTTAGCATGTCATTCTCTTTTGTTGCATTTATTTTTTACTTACTTAAGCATCATGAACTGATTCAGAAAAAGATTAAATAAGAAAAAATACCATCTAATCTTCTCGTATGCATTCCTGGGTTTCAGTGTTGTTGAAATCAAGCCATAGTGCAAGGAAGTTACTGCAAAGAGTTCTGTGGCTTGACTGGAGGGTTTACTTATGTGTATGTGAAGTAGAGAATATATTCTCATGGATTAAAAAAAAAATACCACTTAGAGTACTTTCAGTTAACCTTTTATATTTCATCAACCAGAGGAATACTACTTCCTGTTTCCCTTCACACAATTCTCGTTTCTCCTGGGTTGACATCCATTTCATCCTTTTGAATGTCAAAGAAAAATTTCCATAGAACAGTCTTACCTGGAGATGGAAATAAATTATTGTGCAAGGGCCACTGAAAGGAGAAAAATTCTGTATCCAGTCATTTGTGTTCTTTAACAATAGACCTTGTCTTCACAAGTGTTTACAATCAAAATAGAATCCTCCCCGCTTTTGGGAGTAGGGCCCTTTAAACTGACATTTATATAATACATTATTGAAAAGAAAATATTTACCCTTCCTGACTTACCATCTGGTGTCCTTTAAATACTAAAAATTAACATAATGAAAAAGAGCCTTAAATTCGTGTGAGTTTAAGCTATTTGAATATTCTTGCAATTAGAGATCAACAGTGAATCGTACTCCCTTTAATATTCTTTTATTTCGTGTTTCTTTAATCATACCTGTGATGATAGTGCATTGCAAAATAGTTGCATAAAACCATGTGAACAACATATTTATTGATACACAAATAGATAATCTTTTAAATTCTTAAGTACTATTAGTTATACAGTTATTGAAACCGGTAAGGATCAAAGGATTTTATGTAAGAGGGATTTCACATACAGCTTGGATTATGTTGCTAAATAATAGCACAGTAGTACTTCTTTAGCATTGTAAAATAGCTTAGAGAGGAGTATGATGCCTATAGTTGGTGTAATGCATTGGTAATTAAGAGGGTGTGAGGTTAAGCTTCATTAACTGCTGCAGGATTGTATCTTGGATTTTATTATCCCCTAGAGAACATAAGAAGTGAGAGGGGTCAAACTGTTAGAATCTGATTTTGCTTCGTGCATCTGCCAAAACAAGGCAAGCAAAGTAATGTGGCAGCAAACACAGAAGGACCTGGATTGCTAGCAGATATGGATTGTACATGGCTTTATTACAGAGATAAAAGATGTATTAGTGAAATAAATTATTTCATGTTTGCAATAAAATTTTCATAAGCTTGGTTTGTAGGAAACAAAACTATTTTAATTGCATTGTCATTTAGTATTAGTGCTTCAGAAAACCTTTTTTTTTCCAAAATGTATTTTTTATTTTAAAACATAGCAACAAACTTCCTTCTCTCTTTTTCCCTTCCTACTACATCTCGCTCTAGACACAGACAAATGCCCCAGCCAAACCGCACTTAATAACTTTCGCACTTGTCTGCCTTTTTGTGTATTCATGCTGCATGACAAATACTTGTATTTTAGTTGACCCCAAGAAATGCTATATATTTTCTTTTTTTTTTAGTTTAACTAATGCACTGCTACATGCTTTGTTTTTTTATATACCTTATGAGATATTTGTGGTTTTTTAGCCTGGGAGAATGTAACAGTTCTCAGGAGCTGACATACTGATGCTATGAAATTGTCAGTCTCAAAGATTTTCAAAGCTCTATGATGTGGGAGCTGAGATATTTTTAAGCAGAAATACATTAGAGATATTACGGGCTGATAAATCAGCTCTTTTAGTTGTTTGTTTAAATAACAAACACTTTTGTTTCCAAATTCTGAATGAAATTTTGGACATAACTTTTAAACATTTCAGTCATCTTTTAATCTTTGGAAATTCTGATTTTGATTCTAAGAATATAGATTTATTTAATCCTGTATAGGTTCACAATCCCAAATACTTCTTTAAATCCTGATAATTTCAGCAAAATTTAAGTGCTTTTTGTATGTGATAAACAAGTACAGTTCTCAAACATAATGAATGATTTAATAAGACTGCTGGAATCAAGGAGAAAGGGAGTTGTGCTGAAGCCCTGCTCTTGAATCTCACACACATGTCACTCATAGAAACCATGCCCTCCACTGCTCCCGGTGTGTGTCCTGCTGTGTAGATTTTCAGTTCCATTTTTGTGTAGCTGTGCCAGAGGAAGCCTGTGTTCTGGGGGCAGTTTGGCTGCTGGTCTGCTTCATCCTTTCCATAACTTTTGTTTTTCCATCTAAGAATGATCTGAGAACTGATGCTTTGTAGTTCTTGGACAGTAATGAAACCTTTCGTGACACTCAGGAGTTGTGAAATGTATCTCCAACCAGCTAGCCTTTATCTCTGAGAATACACCTATGTTGTGACAACTGGAGACTTTTTCTCATGTAGGTGCTCTGTATCACTCAGGCATGGCCTGGTTTGGAAAGAGCTCTTTGCTTGAAGCAAAGAATAGGGTTTAATTTGCAGTGTCAGAAGAGGGGAAAGCCTTTTATTGCAGTTCTAGTTATCATGAAGATGAAAATAGGATATGAAGATTGATCACTTCAATTTCAGTATTTTCAATATTGCCCATAAAGCAGGTTTACATAACTCTGTTCTGTGTGTGTAATTCTCCCCAGTCCCAAGCCTACTAACCAATTTTAAGCGCTCTCTCTTTCCAAATGTGCTTATACGAAGATCTGGTATAAAGATTTTTTTAAAATTATAGACTGGGATATATGAACCACTACATCCTAAGGAAAAACAACATTAGCGATTTTTTGTGTATTCTGTTTAGTCTTTTACAAGGCTGATGAAGGTGTGCATGTTGGCAAGTTATTAACCAAGTTAATATACCCGGTGTAGCTCAAGCAATTGGTCTTCAAAACACCAGTTGGCTCCAAAGGCAGACTACCTTCTCCAGATTGCAGGTGTATTATGTACGAAGCCTACTAAGAGGCCATAAAGTTCACAACCACCGTGTCCAAGAATATGATTCAGGATATGTTTGCTTTAGAGCAAAGTGTTTATTGGGATAGAAAATTATATGGCTGCGAGACCTAGCAGCCCCAGAAATGTCTAAAGTCTCAGAGCAGCATGTGAACATGCTTCTTGCATAGGGACAACAACATGATACATCGAAGAAACATATCCTTCAGCTAGGCATGATAATTATTAGATAAGTGCCTTTTGGAAAAGCAGCTGAGGAAATAATAGTTGCTTTTGGTATGAGAGAGTTCTTCAGGTGCTCCTGGTTGCTTCTGTGGGGCAGCAAGGGACAAGACAGCAGAAAACAGACCTAAGCTGATGCATATGCTAGCTGTCGTGGTACTGCGTCATGGGTTTTCCAGTGTTGTTTTGTGTGAATTTAGTCACGTTTAAACAATCATTTTATAATGTCCAAAGTTTTTTATTATGTCAGAATAAAGTATGTTTATTATGTCAGAAGTTAAACTATATTGGCAAAAAAGACTATTTCTGATAGATATTTAGATGGGTTTTCATCCCTGGCAGCCGAGATTTTTATCAGCTTCTGGTGAAACCGTTTTTGCTTGATCTCTTAATCTGTTTCAGTCTTAGCAACAGTGAAGGCACAGCACAGTGCCTAATTGTGTTGCACTGATGGTGTGTCTGTCTCAGGTTGTTTGGGACTGAGCTTCTCGGGTGTCAACATCCAGTATATGTAACGTCTGCCTTCCCTGTAATGTCATGTAAGAAGGTTTTGTTTTGTGTTAACGTGTATTATGTGGGATTATATAAAAGCAAATGTATATAGCTAAATGTCCCTGTCTCACATTTGTCTTTGCCAATTATTATGTAATAACAATAAACCAGTAGTAAAAGTGACAGGCATTTGCAGTGATTCTAGAGGAAAAAATATTGAGTAACTTTAAGAAAATATTGACGTTGGTCTTCTCTTTACTTACAGTAAAGGAGAACAGTAAAATATGCCGTTTCCTGGATTTTGGCTTTGCAGATGATGCGATAGCTGCCCAGTGATACTACAGCAGGAGGAGGTAGTGACTGATATAACCAGTTGCTACCTCATCAGGATCTGAAACAGGGGCAAGCTCAGGAAGTTTGATGAAATGCTGAGGCAGGATTTCATGATCTCTTCTAAACTGTGGCCGGCACTTGTGTTCAGAAAACCAGAAGTTACCCACCACTAAAAAAAGTTGCAGGTAGTACCTGGGAGCCAGTTCTTCTTGGTGAATGAAAGGAAGAGATATATGGAAATATTGTTTTGGCCTGTGGAATTGCTCCTTCACAGAACTCATTTTTTAAATGAAGGTTGATTTTATTTATCTCTTTAATTACTATAATTGAACAATATTTTGAGATGATCATGTATCAACAGTTCTTCACTGAAAAAGAAAGACCTGTTTACGTTAGCCAGCTTAAATCTATGAATCACTGTATTAGGAAATCAAATCTGCGTAATAGTTTTCAAAATAGCACCTTAATTGGAAAAGAATATTAATTATCTCTTTATCATGGATATCTGAGTGATGAAACTGGAACTTCAAAATAACGTCTTTCTTATTTTTTAGAAAAATCCTTTATATAATGCTCTTAGAAGTAAATACAAATAATTTGTACCTACATACATGTGAAATGCATTAGTGTGCTTGTCAGCTCATGTTTGTATTCAGACTTTCTCAGAACCTTTCAGTGCTGCTTTCATTTTCTCCTGTCTGTCAGAAATGTTTGTCTTTGGTTTGAAAGTTTACCTGCTTTCTTTATGGGTAGATACAAGGAAACTTTGACAGAAGTAAATTTCTTTTTTTACCAAAATATCTGTTATAAATCTGTAAATTTAATGAAAGCTCTAAATACTAACTTAAAATTATAATCTTTGTGTAGCTTTGCAACCCATAAATCTTTTTACAATCACAGTAGTAGGAGTTTATTGTATGAAAGTTTATCTTTTAAACAAGCTGTGAGAAATCTGAAAATTTAACTTTTTACATAACCATTCTCATGAATAGCCTTTACCAGGCTTTTGCAGTTCATCTGCAAAAATAAAGTAAATAAAATTATTTGCTCAGAGATGTGGTTTGCATGTTCTGCTTAGCTGCTGAAACACACAGGTACAGTTTTCTATTTCTGCAACGTTACTGGAGTAACTACATAAAAGTTTTCAGAGCTTCCATTGCCTTTTATCTCAGAGAGTGTACTGACCAACCACAGAAGGAGAGACAGAAACAACTGTCCTGCAATTAGAAACTTTTGTTCTCAATTTTATCAATAATTGTAGATATTATGTTATTTTACACTAAAGAAACAAAAAGCAGATTGTTCATAAGATTACGTATTGAACTATATACAGTTTTCTCTCCTGTATTCTTTAATACTAAATTAGCATAATACTAAACCCAAAACAGATTCATTTAAACTTGCATTGTCTTCTTTCTGTGTGTGTGTGTGCCATGTCTGCCTTCATAAAGCCGCAAATGTCATTTGGATGTTCATGATTAGTACCAACTCTGCCTGTGTTCAGTGTTGCCTGGGTATCCCATGCGTCGAATGAGATGCTTCTTCTAAAGTTTTTGAATTTGATTTTTCTATGTCTTCACACCTAATACCTTGTAACAGACATAATGGCTACCTCTGTATATTTTTAACCCTTGAGACCACTTCTCAGTTCTCTCTCAAGTGTCTTTGCTTAATGAAAACTTAGTTTTCAAATAAATCTTCATCTGTTTTATGCAGATAAAGAGTTCCTGTGCCCTCAAGCTTACACAGATGGGTGATAAAATTGGGTCGGAAAACTAGATTACACTTCATTCCTGTAGTAGGTGTAGAAGACCAATGCATAAGTTCTGAATGCTGTGCTTGGTACTCACCCAGTGCTGTCTGCTTTTCCAGCAGTACAACAAAGATAGAAACCAGAAGTTTGTACTAAAACATTGTTCCTAATCTAGGTCTAAGTCAGTGCTGCAGTTCTGTCCTCATAGAAAAATTAAATCTACCTGTGTGCAATGCTTTTTTCTTTTTTAAAGCCACAAATGCTTGCATTAGAAACTTACAGAAATTCCAGGATTAAATATCTGCCCCTTGATTTTACTCCCTTGTTTGTGTTCATGAGGTATCCGTCATTAGTAGATGTCATGCCTAATGGTTAGCAGAACAGAAAATTCAAACCCTCCTGTTACAGTTGTTTTCAGCCTGTGTCTGTAGGCTGTTGTGGTCTGTTGAATACTTTTTAAAGATTAGTGGAAGCTGACAGAGAGAAGCGATCATATTATCAAATAGCCTTAAATTCACTATACACTGAATTTACCTATTCTCAGAAATAGAATAGTTTAGGAGGTCAAACTTTAAAGAAAGATTAAAAAAAGGAGGGGGAATATGGATGCTGCTCAAGATGCATTGTTTATGTAGAGTATACAATGTGATATTTCCATTCTGCATTCTCTTGTATTTCTATAATTCATTTTTTCCCATGATAATTACATGGGGTTTTCCACACTCGATATTGTAGGAGCCAGTCTTTCAGAACAGTTATTTTAATCAAGTTTTGTTACAGATTTCACAACTGTTCAATATATTAAGATAACTGTATTAGCTAACTTGGGGTGGGGGGTGGATAACAATCTGAACTGCCATTTTTACTGTAGATAGCTGACATTCTTTCGCTCTCCACCTGTAGGTACTTCCAGCCCCTTTGCTTGATGATACCAACAGAAATGAACTGGGAGAAGAAGCAACAGCTGTTAAGTCTCAAGAGTTTCAGGATTCTATGAAAATAGCTTGGCGCTACCAAAATTTACCAAAAATGGAGGTAATCAGTATTTCATACATTTTTCCTCTTGCAGTCAAAATGAATTTACAGGACAAATGCTTTGCATTGGAGTCTAGACGAGAGAACTGCTAAAGGACAGTGTTACAGGATTGCCTCCTGAGGGTACATTATCATACGCCACTGTGTTTTTTGATTACTAGAGATACAGAGAGAAAGGGAATTTGAGAGTTTGCAGGAACTGTATAAGTTAATACAGACAACAATAATTTAAAAGTAGAAAACATTAAAGTACCATGGGTTTTTTTAATGAGTATCATTAAGCTGAGACAGCTTTTTATGAAAGTTTGAATAATTTGGTCACTTACAAACTTTGCCCAAATTTAGATGTACGCAAATTACTTAAGTAGATTTAATCAACAGTACTTACTACATCTCTGTAGTGAAAGTACTGTGTCAACGCAAGCTGTTGACCTCCTTATCCGTGTGCGTAACAACTAAAGTAAGCACTTTACATTATATCAGCTTCACTGTCACTGGAAACTAATCACTGTGCAGGGAGAATATAAAAAACAAGCCCAGTGGTCAGTCTTTCAGAGTTTACAGTTGTTAGTGTTTTGTGAATAATGTAATGTATCATGCCTGGTACTTTCTTATTTAATCCAGTGGCACAATCAGCCTTTAATAAAATTAGAGCATTTTTGAATGTCCAGAACAAAAAACTTATTTTGTGTCTACATTTTAGCCTATGTTTATAGATTCTGGCTTAGATGTAGTCATAACTGCCTAGTAAGTTCAGTCGTATTCTTAAAAAACGTAATTGGAATGTGACAAAATGATCTTACAAGGCTTGGCATGTTTGGTTTTCTGTGAAATTACACAGACATGGCTATATAGTTGTGTCAGAAAAGACTTATATATGGTGACACGCCAAATCAAACAGCCTCCAGGGTAATCATATAATCTCATCAATTTTATTATTCTAGAGCTTGTTGCACCACTCTGAACCATCCCCAAAATAATTTGTCTCTTTTAAAATCCAGCAGAATTCTTCATACATTGATATGGAAACAACTGCATGTCATTAACAAATAGCATTTTGTTCTAACAGAAGAGAAAACGTGCAAATAATCCAGTTAGGTGTGCACTCATCCTCTATAACTTCATAGAAGTAATCACTTCATCCACTGATGTAATATTTATCTACAATGCGTAATGTACTTGTTCACGATTATTGAAATTTGATTAGGCAAGGTAGAATACAATGGTCAATCTTTTGTGGAGTGCTTCCCTCGTTATAATTATCACTTTCTGAATTGGATGCTTATCATTCTGAATAGTTCGGGTACAGTATTTTTTTATGAATATGTTAAATTTATTTTAAAAAATTAAAACTTGCAAATAAAAGTCTAATTCTTAAGCCAGCTATACCTAAAATTGGTCAGGATATTCTAATAAGTAAAAAATAGTTTTGAAATTAATTTTTTTCAGTATTTTTTAAAGCGGTTATCATAAAATTTTGGTGCTGTGCTAAATTAATTTGATTGGTGAATATACTCCACTGAGGAAAAATCTGATGTTGCCTTGCAGCACCTTGGCTGTTATAATACGCTTAGTACTGTCATTTAATTAACAACTTCAGTTGTGATTTATTCTTTAAATTTCCTTTTGGTGGTAACAAATAATGTTGAATAAAATTTCAAGGCATATTTTCCAAACTGTTTGAACTAATAAACTAATGCATTTTCAGAAACTACTGTCAAATAGTTTCAAGTAGGAAAGAGAGAAAATAGCTTTGCTTTTAACTAAAATTCTAAATGTGTTAGCAGAGAACTTTTCCATTCGATATCTGGCTTTACATGAAGTAAGAGTGCTGAGTAAAAGCTGTCTTTGTGGTATTTTTGATGCCTAATTTAGTTTTTATTTCTGGGTAATAAAACAGATTTTTGTTAATAGTTCAGATATTCCCTTCGCATTGATGAGACCTCGTACAGACTAGCTAGGTAACTCATTTTTGTTCTTACGCGTGGTGTTTATGTTGGTACTTTTCATAACTATCACAGTTTCTCTTTGCATATTTGCATATACCTTGTACATTGGGAAAAGACAGATCTTTTGTAAGAAATCTGTCAGAGTAATAGGTCGTGTTGTGCTTGATGTGCCTGTGCCAGTTTGTTACTTTCGTCTGTATCAGAGGTTAATTTCCTCTAAACTTTTGAGTGTATGGATAGCCTATTTTGCAATGCAAGACTGTGGGGATTTTTTTTTGTTTTTTCTTTTTTTTTTTTTTTTGAATGAACTGCTTATCTTCTTGGGGCAATATATAAACTGTCACAGCATGAAATCAATTTTCTGCCTTGATTCATCCTAAATCTGAGATTTCTAGCACATTAGTATTGCAATTAGAAACATTAACAGCAGACGGTAGCATAAAAGCACGCTCTGCTCACTGACAATTGAGTGTATTTCTCCTTGTGCAAAATAGGAATCCAGGAAAGAACAGACTTGAGCCTCCAATCCACTAATAAATTTATCAGATCAAACTTGAGAGGAATGGAAAGTCTCTGCTTCGCACTCTCCATGGTCATTCTGCTAAGGCAGATTATTCATGCTTACTTGATTCAGGTAGGCTTTTTGCAAGCTTCCCCGCTAAGCCTGGGAATGCAGTACATTGAGGCCTATTCATGGGCTTCTGACATAGACCGAGCTTTTATTGCATGGTGTTTTATTATAGCCAAATCCTAGTCTCCACCCAGTTTGTAGGCACTGTGCTTATTCTTTTGAATCAAGAGAGGTTATCACCTACCTTAATCCATGCAGCAGGGTGGATTAAGGACACCAATGTGCCTCAGGATTCTCAAAGAGGATCCTGGAAACTTCTTGTTTCTTCTTTTTTGCTGTCTTTACTAAACTCTATTGGGCTTCAGTAAGGATTTGCATCTGAAATGGGCAACCTGGAGTTTTTCTCAATGAAGACATCAGATCAAAGTTCAGTTAGTCAAGGCCTTTCTAAAACATTAAGGGGGCTTGGAAGTACACAATAAAAAGATGAGCTCTGGCAGAGATTGCAGTAAAAACATTCTGATCTGTAATCCGGATAAAGAATAGATTATAGGCCAAAGAACAGCCCTGTTTAAATTGCTTTCAGAATCCTCGTTTTAAATAAAGTTACATTTTACATTAAAAATATTTAGATTTTGATGGATGATTGCGTTTTGTTGGACTTCCTTCTTTAAAATTCAGGTGCTGAAAAATAAATCGGAACACTGACTTAGAGAATGTGGTTTTTAATCTTTTTTGAGTAAAACTGGTCTGTCTGATGATTAGATATACATGATATTTCATTTTAGTTTGATACTTTATCATTTAATATGTGAAGTGGCTCTTGGCTCTTATAGGGAATTCATCTTAGCAGTAGGTCTTGAAGTTGGAAGATAGAAAAATGACTTTAAAATATTTTTGCACGTTCCTGCATTGTACACTGTTGTAATTTGTTACTTCTTTACAGTGTGTACATGAAAAAATACTGTGTAGTGTATCTGTGACAAGTGTTTTTGTTCCCTGGAAGAAACTAATTTGCCTCTGAGGTTTACTCTGCTTGACTGTTCTTTCCAGGATAGCTTGTTTTTTAATGTGAAGGGCAGAAAAGATGAAGAAAATGGATTGTTACATGAATAGCAAAAGCTGTTCAATTCCTTTAGCAGACAGCTACTACATACTTGAATACTGCTTATTGTAACAGTATAAGGGGTGTTCAACATTACATGGTGATTTATATATCCAAAATTGAGACCTGATAAAAAAGTATCTTCATTCTAGGAAACCATGGTTATTGTGTGTAATGTCTGTGATCAACCTGCTATTTATTAAAAATTCAAGAAATTAAAAGTAGTTTTTAACTATTTCCTCTTTTCTACACTTTTGTATTAAAATCAGATATATGAAGATGTAATGGTATTTTTTCTTACTGATCATAAATAAACAAAGTGAAGCATATTCAAAGTCAACTGAAAATGTTTCTGTAGTACTATATAATTCCCAGTTACTGAAAAATCAGACAGGTGAAACATGTCATGGTCTGCACATTTCATACATCTGGCTTTTTGAAATTTGTGATCATATGTCTGGAACATGTGCAAAAATAGATTCTTTGAAGTATCTGACTGCACTTTGATGCTGCAACTTGGAACAGTAAGGGTTGAATTCTATGTCAAAAATTTGCATTATAGAAAGTCAGCAGGGGAACCAAAATTTTGTAGTAAAAATTATAATGTTACTCTACTTGAAGCTTATGCTTAAGCTGAACAGAGGTTTCTTTCAAGTGTATTGCTAGTTAACTATTTTCTTTCGACAGATAATGATTTAATAGGTTATGTAATCAGTATTGTTGTTTCCACAGGCCAGCCCAACAACATCTACAAAGTTTGGCCATTATTACGACATTTCTAAAACAATGTCTCCAGAACTGTTTCAGTCCGTAAAATGGCACAGTTTTTATCTTCCTGAAGAATTATCTTCACAGCCTGAAATCAAAACATGGTAAGTTGTAATACCACGTGCTTCTGTTGAGTCTTCAAATTTTGCCTGCATATTAGTAGTAAAGGATGTTTTTCCATCAACACTTGCTGTGAAACACCTTATAGCCACACGTGGCTCACAAGCAGTTCAGCTGCGGTTCCCATGTCAGTGCTATGTGCCATGACTGGCAGCAAAGCTGCTGTGGCACAGAGACAGCCCAGTGCACTGACTCCTCAGCGGTGAGAGGATGCAAGCTGGCAGGGACAATTAAGGCAGACATTACTAGGACAGCCTAGGACATGGCTGCATGTTCAGTCCAGCCCTACTGACAGCTGAGTGTGAGGACTGGGGAAAACTAGTACTGTCTGTCTGTGAACTACTCCCTGAGCACCATGCCCCATCAGCTTTTGGAGATGTGTGTGTCAGGTGGCTATCAGTCTTAGGAAGATACCCGTACAGTTTTTAGAGCTGAGAAGACAGGCCATCCTTGACCTACATAGCTTAGAATGCTACATCAGATTAGTTTATGATGTGAGTTTTACTTCTTACATCCTACAGCTTCACCTAAGGAAAACACAAAATACTGTGAACAGAATTACAATCACTAATTATGTCTTACACAACTTCCCTAATTCCAGAGAAAATCATAAACTCTTCTCTGAATAAATAACTTCTTATAGTTTATGTCTATCAGCAATGAATTAAGGAAGACCAACAGAGAATGAGTGACAGTAGCAAAGACTTATATTAGCCTGTAGCACACATGTCCATTGTATCTTTCTTGGGGACATTTCAAGTCAAGTCAAACATCAAATAGAGGCTAGCAATTTCTTTGTTTAGCCCCGTCACTTAATTTATATCATACCTACTTTTATAGATCCCAGTGTATAGGGCCAACTCCTGGCAGTAGTAGCATGGTATGCTTTATTGTGATTGATTGTCATTGCAGTACATTCGCATAGAAAAACTGAGATTTATGAAGGAAGCGCAGTATGAAGCACCTTGCTTAGAGCTGCAGAAAAGCAAAAGCCAAGTCTCTTTGTAATTTGTTTGTGTTACATGATCAAATGTCACTGATTTGTAAAGTAAATTCTTGCAGTGTTGTGAAAAAAAAAATACACTTTAGGGAGAAATCAGAGAACTTGTATTTTATTCTTTCTATAGTAAATATTTGAACCAACTTTATTTATATATTATGTATAATTTTTTTTTCTTTTTAGTAGCAGGGCCATAGAAGATAGACGCAAGAATATCTGACAGTTAGGTTGCAAGTGCTTATGTCGTTATTGAGCAATTTAACTCTCTTTCTGTCTTTTCTCTAGATAACTAGAGCATCTCATGACTCTGGGCTTAATTCCACTAACTACATTTTACATTAAAATCAAATTAGCTCATATGTATAGCATAGGAAATGGACTTTAACTTCTATGCAGTTGATTTTATAAACCTTGCTTAACTCATGTATTCCTTGTGTGCTATCCTGATAAGAGTTCATCATTGCCCTAGTGAGGCCCCATCTGGAGTACTCTGTCCAGTTCTGGGCTCCCCAGTTCAAGAAAGATGAGGAGCTACTGGAGAGAGTCCAGCGGAGGGCTACAAGGATGATGAGGGGACTGGAGCATCTCTCCTACGAGGAGAGGCTGAGGGAGCTGGGCTTGTTCAGCCTGAAGAAGAGAAGGCTGAGAGGGGACCTAATAAATGTTTATAAATATCTCAAGGGTGGGTGTCAACAGGATGGGGCCAAACTCTTTTCAGTGGTGCCCAGTGACAGGACAAGGGGCAACGGGCACAAACTGAAGCAGAGGAAGTTCCGTCTGAACATGAGGAAGAACTTCTTCCCTCTGAGGGTGACGGAGCACTGGAACAGGCTGCCCAGGGAGGTTGTGGAGTCTCCTTCTCTGGAGATATTCAAGACCCGTGTGGACCAGGTGCTGTGCAGCCTGCTGTAGGTGACCCTGCTTCGGCAGGGGGGTTGGACTAGATGACCCATAGAGGTCCCTTCCAACCCCTACCATTCTGTGATTCTGTGATTCTTACCATATGAATTCTATTCTTGGTTTTAGTCTTGATCTAACAGAAAATATTTACTTAATTTGCATGGCAAATTGGTAGAGGACAGAGTGATGAGGTGAGGAACCTGATCAAATAAAGATAGATTTTGGAAGGCTTATCTCCTTTTCTTCTCCCTGCACCCATAACATGGGTCTCCTCCAAGAAGCCTCTCCTGAGGAAATGAAGGAATTGTTGGGAGTAAAGGCAGGTACCACAGTAACACACAACCACATTCCAAACATCATTTTCTTAGACCGCGATGCAAGGTGGTAAGACACAGGGAGCAATAACGAACACATTTAGAATAGTGAACTCTCAGACAGAAATCTGCGGGTACTGTGAAGAGATGTGTACGTCTCTTTCTTCATTTACAGTAGATCATTTGTCTTCTAACTTTGATGATTGTCTTCCCTGACCACAAACACCGCTGGTTTTGGATTCCTTGTATTGAAAAGATTGCACTAGGTCAGGGTTAAGACTGGGTAGAAAGAAGAATTTTTCAGAACTACAGCCTCTAAAATAGTGTCTCCATAGACAAATGGAAGATCTAAGTTTCCCATAATTACGGTCATTCAATTTTGACACACATTTAAAAAAATAAACTGAATTAGAATTTAAATTTCTGTTCTTCAGTGTTGTATAAATATTTTTTAAAAAATGATGAAAGTGGAGAAAAGCTGCTTCTCCCATTACCCTGATCCCCAAATTGATGTACACCTACCACAGTTAATATAAGCAAATTGGACTACCCAATTTAAATAAAGTAAACACCAAATCAGAAAATACATAAATGTTTTGAAGTCGGGACCTAATGAAGTTCATCAGTAAAGCATAAAGAATTGTCGAAGTTCCACAAAGTCAAAAACACCAAAGCAATGTCCATCTTTAAGGGGAGGAGAAGGTGAAGGCATCTGTGGGATAACACAAGTGCTCTGAAAAATACCAGAAAAAATAATATAATCTATTTTTAAGCTTCTAGGGTAGTTCAACCCGGTAAGTGTTTTCTTTGTTTGCTTATGGGTGTTCAACTGGGATAGAGTCAAAAGGCTCTAAAATAAAACTCTCCATTGATGAAGTCTGTTATCATGTCAAAGGAGGAACATAGACTGGTTTGACAGCTTTCTTTTTGTCATGTTGATTGTTAAATCCTTATCTTCTAAATAAGCTGTCATTGAGTCACAGCTGAACCTGAGTGAAGTACCAGGCTTTATCCCGGTGTTGGATCTGGTAATAATCTAGGACTAATTTGGCTTGATACATATCCTGAGCAGTGGATGTCTTTACTGCAGTCACAATGTCAAATTTGGAAAAAAGTGGAAGGAATAATCATATGCAGATTAGATAATAGAATTAGAATTCAAGAAAATTTAAGTTAATGATTTGAATAAACTGTATGGAATTCAGTGAAGACATACTAAATATCATAACAGTAGGAGTAATTAATTGAACAAATACAATAGTGTAGTGAGTCTCCAGAAGAAGTTCTGGGATTATGAAGTAGCTTGAACATAAAATATATTAGCAAAGTTGTGTGATTAATGCTACCGAAAAGCATGAATTAAAAAGTATGGAGGTGATAAACTGGAATTTAATATGGAAGACATGCAAAATACTTCTATTCTGTAAGCACAGCAAGGCTGTCCAGGTTTTGATAGCACCCTTCAAGAAACTGGGTCGGTTAGAGAAGGTTGTGAAGACCAGTATACATCTAGAACTGGGATATATGGGCTGTGACAGAAGAACAGAAGATCTTAGACAAATCTAAGCAGAGTCTTGAAGCATGTTAAAAACTGACATACAGAGTATAGTAACTCTGTTGTCTGCTGAAGGCAGGACAAGTGGTAATGGGCTACAGTAATCTGTAGGGGTAGAAATGCAGGCTGGAAATAAGGAGATATTTTTCTAACAATTAGCATAAGAAGTTGCATTGCAGACACAGGTTGGGAGTATTACAGAATCTCCATCACTGAAAATTTCTAAGGACAAGTTAGGTAAATATCTGTCAGAGATGGTTTGGATGTAGTTCCATCTTGCCTTGGGGCAAGAAAATAGACTACCTGACCTCTTGAGGTCCTTTTCATCCCTATCTTCTGTGATTCTTTAATACACATTAGTCACAGCGTATTAAGTCCAATACTAAGTACGAATGTTACCAATTATTTCACTGCTCTCAAAACATTTATGCTTTTACAGAAACCCAACAGGCCTGTACTGTATTTTTTAAACATGTGGTGATGAAATTCTGAAGGAAACATTTGTTTCTCAAGGAACGAAATCAAGCTCACAGTCCCATCAGGGTTATTTCATTAAAGAAAGTTGATAAAAAGGGGAGGGAAAGGATATTATTTTGTTGGTATTACTGTTCAGAAAATCAATGCAATGCTTTTGGCTTCTAAAGCTAACTTCAACATGTCATAGAATAGTAAGAATTTCTGTTCTCTTGATTAACTAGACGATGATTTGAAAGAAAGTAATATGGTAGTCACAGTTAACCCTTCCAGTAGAAGTCAACAAATTGTATTAGACCTCAGCTTTGATTGCCTGAACATCCCACTGAGAGCTTGAGCTAGCCTCTTTTACTCTGTGTTGTGGTGAACTAGGAGCATGGACATGGCTAGTTAGCATTTCTCCACTTAGAGGGTATAATTTCTTAATCATAAGATCCTCAGACTATGGTCTTAGGTTCATAGCCAAAAAACCACGTGGTGGCATAACCTGAATTGTCTATATAGCATTGCAAAATCTCTGTCATCTCTTAGGCTGACAGTACCGCAAATAAAGTACTGATAGCCTGGAAGCAACTAAAAAAAATGTTACGAAAGTGACTTGAAATTCAAAAAATGTCTAAAATGATTATTTTTTTCAATTTAATTTATCAAAAGAAGAATGACAGAAAATGTGTTAACACTGAAATCTGACAAATCCTTCAAAAATAAGGAGGCATTTTTAAGAAGGGGTAGTTCATCATCGACATAATTTACTTTAACAGGCTATGTATTATGGGATGCGTGCAAAAGTTTTCATAACTTTGTAAAGGGTATACTTTGCAAGATAAGTATCAGTAAAGACATTTCTGAATGAAATTTTCTTTTAAATCGTGAAGGAGTACAGACCAATATCAGTGGTGTGTTTCCTTTGTTTTAATCTAAGAATATTTTGCTTTTGTCACTGATACGGAGGTGGAGGAGAAAGTGGAAACTGGTAGTTTTTCCTAGTTTATAATTTTCCGTAAGTAAATGGTATCTTTGTTGATGGATGATACCTCTTTATAGTATCAGAAGTCACAAAAAATAAGGAATTAGTCGGGGGGGAAAAAAGAAAAACTTTTCGCTCTTCTCAAAACCTTTCCACATTATTTTAGCTAGCAGGATTGATTCTAAAAATTTATAATGTAGCAGAACACAACTTGCTTTAAGTTCAGGCTGAAGTAAATTGTTACGACCCTGTAACTGCAGCCATTGAAGAGGCACCTTATATTACGTAGTCATGGTGGAAAGTGTACCTAACCCAACATACACATTCTACACTGAGGTCATAAGCTATATGTTCTGCAATGACAAGCTAGTAATTGTAAAGAAAGATTTTAGAAGCTCAGTATATTTTTTATTGCACTTTTTTGATTAAATTATCATACGTTCTGCTGTGAGCAAGGCATTCCCCAAGTGCTGTCCTTTTTAGGTGGGTTTTTTTTTTGCTATTTACCTGATAGAGACCTGCTACTTTTGTACGTAATTAATGCTCCTCAAAGAATGTACTTAATCTGTACCTGTATCTTGTTAGATGCGCCTAGAATTCACCTTGTTGACCAGCCTTACTTTTCCATGTCTTTTTTCAGTTAGAGGGTGACTAGCTTTGGAGGCCTTAGGTTTCATTTTTCCTCGCTGAAATTTGGAACAGTTCTCTTCCCCCACCCTTTATTCTTTGGGAAACAGTGGGGAACAAGAACAATCCTTTGCTCTCCTTTCCCTCTACCGCTCAGGGAGGTAACAACAAAGAACAGATTATGCAGTTAAAGTCGAAAATATACAAGAAAAATGATGTACCATGTTTTCCTGTACAGCTTGTGCTCTCCTGACAGAAACACTATAGTGAACATATATTTTACAATCTTTGGAAAAACAATGCTGCATCTTTTAATTGGCAGGTCCTTTGTCGGAATGTTTTGTGGCATAAGAACGACATATTTGTAAAAAGGAGCAAATCATCTTGGTGCTTCTAATTCTCTAGCATTACATTCAGAGACCTGTTGTATTTAAACCGTTCTTCAGTGAGTGAACTGTCTGTGTAATTGTAGCTAATGTCTATTGCAAGGTGATTGCAGTGCTTCCCTTGCAGGATTGGAGATGTAGAGGCTTTATTTGGGCCAGAAACTCTTGGCCCGTTTTAGAAGTCCTGTATATCTATACATATGTCCCTCTCTTCCTATCCACACAAGCTTCTTTATGGGCTTGCAAAGAAAGGAGATTCTTTGATTAGGCAGAACTAAGTTATTGACTCGCCTTTCACTTTGCAATTAAAGATCAGATTTGGAGGTTTTATATGTAATTTGTTACCTTAAAGTTTGAATCAATCTTTCTTTTCTTTCCCATGTTTTTGCACACGTGTGTGTATCTGCTTTTTGACAGAGGGAGATGAGGAGTACCGTGTTTGCTCTCCTTTCTGTAGTTCTGATACCTGATGGCTAAATTAGATTACAGGGTCCCCTTTTGGATAATCAGTCAAGATGGGTAGAAGTTCATTGCCTCATGATAAACATTAATTGAAAACAGATTGGGAAGTCTGTTCTCTTAAAGGAAGTAGTGAATGAGACTGGGTGTTTGGTGCCAAAAGAAGACATAAACCTTCTATTTCTTAACTCATTTTATTTTATGTTGTGGAAAGGCAGTTACGTACTGGCCCTAATGCTGGGACCAGGTTAACAGGGTTGTGCAGCTGACAGCCACTGTTTTCCAGCTGTTGTTGCTAGGATATTCTGGTGTCTTTTTCGTTGCATTGCTAAAGCTGGTACTTAGCAGGAAGGCAGAAATAGCCTCTGTGGTAACTCCGTGCACCGCAGAAAAGGCTTGCTTTCTGCCCCTCTTACTTTACTGCTATCCTCATTGTTCAGTTGCAACTACTGGAAGAGAAAGTTTGATAATCAAGGGAACTAAAGTAATTAGGTTGTAGTTTTTCAATAATGCTTGCAAGTTTTGCCTTAAGAATGTATGTGCTTTTGAAAAAAGAAAAAAATTCTCTACAGTCTAGATTTACTGATAAATTTAGATAAAACAGGTTTAACTGTCTTGCCTAATGGGGTCTCCTTGTACATAATAAGGCTATTTGTCATACCCTTGATAACCTAACCTTTGTTAGCTGCTTAGAAACTATCAACAGAGAAGCCAGAGTCTCCATTGTAACCAGGATACCTTCTTGCCAGCTCCTGCTTTATCCATTACTAAATTGCTAAACAAGAAATAGAGTAAAGAAGGAATTGTTTAAACTCATTATCAAAATTAAATGGTGTTCAGTAACAAAGCCAAAAAGACTAGAAATGAGAAAATAAAAAATATCTTGTTTCCTTCCTTAAATATTATGACAAACATTGCCAGAAGGGTAGTGCAACTTGATTTTATAAATAGCATTTCCGCAATATTTTGCATCTCTTTATTTACATAGCATGGTTCAAATTCAAGTAAACCATTAATATTTTAGCCAGAAGTAGAAGAGCACCTATTTTTACATTTTTAAGAAATGCATGTGCTTTACATGATTTTCTTTAATCGTTTCTTTGTTACAAATCTTTTTCTGATGGATTATTTGTTTTCATTTTTGACCCTTTAATTCTGCTAATGCTTTAGGTATTTTATTCTTTTATGCACTAACTTTTAAAAGCAAGTTAGTAACAAACCAGGAATTGGCAATTATTGTGATTGCAGTATATTCCCTGACATCCCTGTAGATAGCATGTTAATACTCAGAAGCAAAAAAAGTGATAGATACGCAAACTTGAAAATGCTACTTTGTGGTGACAAAGACCACAGTTCTCTTTTTCTGTTACCCATACCGTAATGTGGCTATGGCTACAACATAGTTGTGATCTCCTTCCTAATGTTGGTGAGCAGCAGTTTCTATCTTTTCCAAAGGGGTAAAGAAATACCCAAAAGGATACACGAATGCTTCTGGTTGTTGTGAAGTGCTGCCGATTCTCTCCAGCTTTGGCAAAACAGGGAAGAAATCACAGCACTGTGTAAGCAGCAAGGGTTGTGTGTGTTGCGATTGTGTGAAGACGTGGAAGGAGAAGACATTTTGACTAGCCTGGAGGCTAAAGCCCTCTTCCCCTCCACCTGCCATGTAAACTGACACCTCCAAAACACTATAGGAATAACATTTAACAGCCATTCCTTTTGCAACTAAACTCTAGGAAAGTACTTGACTTCGTAATTGAAAATTTACTCTTTCTTTTCTGAGATGCTCCTTTTTGTATAGCAAGGCAGACCTTACACATTAAATGTCATGTTGAGATTATATATCGTCAGTTATTTTCAGCTGTGAATTTCATAGAGAGTGTTAAATTATTAAGGTACATCAGTTTAACCAGTAGCCTTCTAGGATACGAAATCTGAAAACAAATAAACAGAGTTTAGTTTGGAAACTCTCCCTTTTATTTATATATAAGAAGGGTCATCTCTCAATGTTTTCTGACACTGAGTATTTCAAAACTCAAAATTATTATGACTATATGATTTTTTGATTGTAGCTGTTTGTAACTTAAATATATCGATGGGGAGTTGGGTTTGGGTTGATACTGTTTTCTTGAAGGAAATGTAGAATTCTGAGTTAAAGCAATGGTGAGAAAGAGATGTTTGCAATTCTTAAATGCTTCTCATATAAGTTGTCTTCTCTCCTGTGCAAAACTATGAAAGCAAGTTTATTTGGGTTCATTTAGGTATTCGTTAGTGAAATACATTTGGATAACATTTTTGGCTCTTACTAAAGTGACGGGAATAGTTTTACTGATGTTTGGACCAGGTGATCTTTTGAGGTCCCTTCCAACCTGGGCTGTTACCAGACCAGACATACAAAATGATTGGAGCAAGTAAGAATGTTTTTAGAGGCAAAATTTTCAAAATAACCTGTCATATTTCCCAAGAAGTACACAAGAAGGTTTGAATCCACAACCCTTGATGGTAATTAGTGAGACTAGAAGGAAATGCCGAAGCTAGCAAAGATAGAAGGGCTTAAACTTTCGGCTGCAGTGAGGAACCTACATCAAGTCCAGACACACAAGCCAGTATGCTCTATGGGCTTTAACAAAACAGTATGTCTCTCTTAAAAGTGAACAACTGGCTTGCTTTTTTGAAGTAAAGATTAGGATTTTCTGCCCTTTGTGTGTGTTAGCCTGTGGACTGGAGAGCACAGGTGGGATGGATATCTGAAGAAGTGCTTTGGACGTGCAGGTGCTAGACCTTCTAAGACTTTTATAAGATGGTTTGCTGAACTTTCATTTGGTTTTAAGTCTGTTTAAATCCATATTTAGCCGCCAGTTTGCTTTTCTTTTTTAATTTTGTTACAGCTTCTAAATAATACATAAAATAAATTCTACTTCACCATTTGCTGACATGCAAATAAAGCAATAATAACACCTGTAGTGTGTGGATACAAAATGGAACAGAATGTATCTGATGCTCTAGTGCAGTATCAGAAAAAAAATACTAGAAAAATAAAACAAATTAACTGCATGAACTTTTTAATTGTGAAAATGCCGTCTCATTTTTTGTTGGTTTTGATTATTGTAGCCATTGTACATATGAAAGTTTTCAGTAACAGAAAGTCAAATATGTTCATCAGGACATTGATTAGATGTACTTGGAGTAACAATTGGGTAGGTCTTTGTCAGTTATAGAAGATTAGTACTGTGCTGTAATGGTTTCAACTTTAAATTGATACATTAAATTGTTAATCTTCTAGCTGTAAGTGAGCCTGACATAATTAAGTTCTCTTAATCCCTAGAGATTTTAGCTTTCACTAAATGTCTGAGCACTGAACTAGTTAACATGAAGCAATCACAACTGCTTACAATGTCAACTTTATTCAAAGAAGTATGGGTTTTTTGTTCTATGACACTTTTTCCTGTATGACTTTTTCAGACTGAAAGCTGCATCTGCTTATATTTATTTTTAATATGGCTGTTAGAGACATACAGGAGAGTGTTAAAATGTGTTACTAAACTATTTCTTCTTACCAACAGTTATATGAACAGTGCATATGCAAGGCTGCTTCAGTCCATTCAGAGGATCATTTACCAGGAAGGATTTGATGGCTCTGATCCCCAGGTACTGAAGACCCTCGTGCTGTTCTATAATCCTGTAACTAATTTGTTTTCTGAGTTTTCAAGGGAAGCACAAGAAGGTCTTGGGCAAAGTAACGAGGAACAAGCTGTTTCTAAGCATTGCTAAAGTAAGCAAGCAAAGAGAGAGTGTGGTTCATATTTTAATATGCATTTGGAGTTTTTACCTGTTACAGATATGCAGACCATGTAAGAAAGACCTGTAAGCCAACATTACTAAAACACATATTCTGTGCAATTAGTTAATAAATGGATTGCCAAATATAATGTAATTAAGCAAAACACATTTTCCTCTACAGTATTTTTTTCAAACAGTTGCTTTAGCAATAATGTGTTCAAGACTCTTGAGATTGAACATTTAGTCTTAAACTTTCAAATTTTTTCAACGTTGTTTTAACGACAGTAGAGTGAATTTTTTAATGAATTCAATGGTGTGCATCTTTATGTAGCAAGCATTGAAACACAAGTAAAGAAATACAAATGCTATGTCAACTTTACAAATCAAAACAGCTTACCAGTCTTCTAAAGATCTCTGTACTCTTCATAAATCATACTGTGGGCAATCAAAAACATTTTAAAAGTAACAACATAGGCTGAAAGCCCTTTTCTAATTTGAGCAGTACCGTATCTATTATTCTTTGTCAGATTCAATAATACATGAGTCCCTTGGAGTTAATGGAAATAAAATAATAAATTATATATAGATGCTTAATTGATTGGTAATTATTTTTTTTGTTGTACAATAGAAGTGTTACTACAGCAGAAGTTAATTAGTATAGATGTTGGAGAAACCTCAAAGAATATAACACAAGACTGTGTACTGTTACTAGTGGGATATGTTAAAAATCCCCTTTTGCAGGGAAGTGGATGTTGGAATGGATGTTTTCATGTCTAACCATATGTTTTAGAAACGTTGCTCAGTGTTTAGGCTCTGCTGAGATGTATGGGCGAGCTTGCTTTCCCTTTGGTGGCAGTGCCAGTCTGGAGAAGTAAATTGGTCCCTGACAGGCACCTCTCCCCGCTCGCTACAGTAGCCATGGCAACAGTCATGTCATCCTACATACGGCACCGTGCACGAAGATGCTCCTCCCGCACCGTGACAGGTCCTGTGGAAGCCCGAGAGCTTGCCGGCTGCAAAGAGCAGCACCGAGTGAAACAAACACCCTGCCAACCTTCAGCCAGCAAACAACCTCCTACCGAAGAGGTTAGGCTGGTGTTTCTTATTTTTCTTACAAGTTGGGTCTGATGGGAAAATAGCACCTTTGTATATTCCTGATTTTTTCTTTTACATGTAAAAGAAAATAAAGGTTGGCCACAGTCAATATGTTTGGATGTTTTGCTTTCAAGGAAAAACTAAAAACATCATGGAGAGTTATTTTCTATACTTATTGTTCATTGTTTCAAAATGTCTTATTAGTGTCAATAAAACAAAACCAGAACTTTAACTCAGATTAATTAAAAAGTATTTTTGCTAAATGACTTACACAAGTTTCTGAGATGCAGCTTTAAAAGTTTGAAAAAGAGTCCTTCTTCAAGCTAGTTTGTCAATCTAGAAAGCCATTAGCACTTGCGTAGTTGTTTCTGTTTCAAGGGAGATAATGCATATGATCTCCTGCAGCAGTATCTTTCTTTTAAGATTCCTTTTTTCCTCATGCATCCTCTTTCTTTGTACACTCAAATTTTGTACATTTGGAAGCAGTCTACAATACACACCTCTTAAAAATATGTCCAGAGTTGAATGCAGTTATGGCCCAGAACAGACCTTGGATCTTTTTATCTTCCAAATCTATGAGAAGTTCACCTCTCTACTGCTCCGTATCCCCTTCTATTTACTGAGGCTTCAGAAGTACTTACTAAGTAGTCAGATATGAAGATTGTAGAGTAAGGACCAGCCTGTATTCTTCTGGACCTGTGTGCTTTCCTGGATATAATAACAATACAAGCCTCAGAGAAGTTTGCGGATGTATGCTCTTACACTCCAAATAATCCTATACCCTTTGGGTGGATCCTGTCATCAGTGGCTTTCATGAAATGTGGAGAAAACTGCAAGGGCCAAAATGTAGCATGGAGGTGCTACACTTTCGAGAGATTTACTTACTGACTTTAAGCAGATCCATTAATCACTGTCCGGGAATGACAGAAGCCGATGTCAGTAATGCTTCATTTTTCATACTGAGAAGAGCTTGCTTGTCAGGGTAATAAAGTTGGGGGGGATTGGTGTTTTGTTTGTTTGAAGTTGTGTTTTTTAATTCTTCATAATCAGAATTCTTACTGCCAAAGCAAACATTGTTACAAAAATTCCATTAAGAAGGTACCAAAAAAACCCCCAAACTAATGAGAGTATAAAAGATGTAGTGGTATATCTAAAAAAAGTTATCCTGCTCTGACTTAAGTTTTTCTTGTATTTCAGTTATGGAATAAGCCGCTTGTCAGGGCCTTATGAGCCTGACAGAATTATACTGGTAGAAATTTTGTTACTGGCCAAAACAAATACATCTGATACTGTCTGGTGTTTGAGTAGCTTTATCTTTTACAACTCTTATGATTTAATATTGTGAAACGAGCATCTGTCATCCTTCATCCAAAGAGAGAACTGATATTCTGATAAAGTTTTTTGGCTATTTCTGTGTTGTTGCTGATGTTCTTCATAAGAGAAAATATTTTTCTTGTTACGGAATTTTCTGTAAGTTTTGTGTATGTTTGCTCTGAAATTTTGAAATACCAGGACACTTTGTCTGCATGATGAATATACATCATATCTGGGTAAATTCTTTTTATTAAATGCCTAATTTTGTGCTATTGCTTAAACAATCATCAAGAAATGCATGAATCTGCTCTGATTAGAAGTCACTGAAGAATATTAGACTAGCTTCTATTTTTCCTATTCTTTTTAAAACTGTGACCATCTGACCCTAGCAAATATATAGAGAAATCAGATTGTGTCATGTTATCCTGTACTATTATCCGTATCTTCATAAGGTAGTGTAAAAAGTAAACTTTACATAAGTAAAGCCTAAAAGCCTGCAAAGCCTGAGACTAAAGAATCCACCAGAGCTAAAACATAGATTGCGTTCACAAAGATTGTAAGCGAATTGGCAGATCAGCTCACTGTGTAAGCCATGAGAGTTGGATGAATGCAGCGCCGTGTGGTACTAACTGTGTTTCACAACCGAGGCTCTGTCTACCCAATATGGAGAAGGAAGTATTTATAAAAGTAGCCCCTTGTCTTCTCAAAATCTTTCCTCTGGATTTCCAGAGCAGCTGTGCAATGTTTTGTGCTTGATAGTTTCTGTTCACTCCAGCTGCAGTTCAGGAGAGTGGAAATGAATATCTACATTTCATCAAAGCACTTCATTGTAATGAAAAGTACCTGGAAGCTTTTATTTATCTAAAATAGTATTTTTTATGTATGTATATATTAAAGATAAAACAAGGTGGACTTTAGGTATGAACTCTGAATTCTAGAAATGTATCTTTCATCACCTTGTACAGAAAGCCTTTCAACAAGGGTGCTTCTTGTCTCTCTCAGCTGGTGATATCCAATGTACCTAAAATCCTTCTCAAAGATCACCAGGAAAGGTCACATCAAATAAGCAGAAATGAGACTTGTCGTCATGAGAGATGACATTTTAGTTTGCATAAACAAATTACAACTCTGGCTTCATAATGTGCCCCTTCAGAAAAGGGGCTTTATCTTAGCCACTGCCTCTGTTGGGTGCTCTTCTGCCAGCGTACTGCAGGGCAGCAAGCGGTGTAGGTAACACAGGAGGCCATGTAGGATTTTACATGTCAAAACAGCTTAGATTCTGGTACTCAGTAGCTAACTAAAGCACATCCAGAAACACTCATGTCAAGGACTTTCAGAAAGGTGTAGTCCTTGAGAGACAAATCTGCTGATGTCTCCATCAGACTCTCTTTGTGGGTAAATTGGCCTTCCATTAGTTGGAAGGAGTTGACAGGAATGTAGATGATACTTACAGAGACTTCTGAAACAGGGAATGGGCCATGTGTTGATGAGGTAAGCCACCGATCTACCGGCCACCAGTATTTCCATGCTCTCTTACACTTGTACTTGCTTGTCTGACATAGCATGGTATCTAGTTAGTGAAAAAGGTGCTATTCCACTTGTAATTTTTATCAAGATCCTCTGACATTAAGCTATGATTGCTTAAACTGTGTGATTATTATGGATATGAATTCTAGAAATTGTACCTTTTAAACTTCTGCATTACATGTCATTTTCCTCTTAATGTTTAAAAAATGTTTAAAAGTGGCGCCTTTTTTTTTTTCCAATAGAAAAAGCAAAAGAATATTTTGCGGATAGGAATTCAGAGTCTGGGTTCCATGTTGTGGGGTGATGACATCTGTAGCAGCGACACTCCTGAAGATATTCATAGCCTTACAAAATTTCTGTATGTTCTCCGTGGCCTCCTCCGAAAATCTCTGTCAGCCTGCATCATCACGGTGCCAGCTCACCTTATTCAGGTAGGAATGCTGTCTTTGCTGTATTTCATAGTTGACACATCAGTTAGCAAAAATTTAAAGTTTATGGTAAGGTAATAAATACAATTTTGGACATTTTGAGAACTCTTCTTGTTCAAAGGGTGAAGTTAAAACAGAAGTTCACTGTAGTGTTTCTATACTTTTGTCTTTTCTGAAAAACTTTCCAAAATTTCAGAATCTGTAAAAAAGCAAAGATGCACTTTTCAGCTGCCTTCAGAACACTCTTTAGGGTTTCAGTACAAGACATTTCAGTCCACTGTCTGCATCTGTCATGCTCATTATGATGATGTGTGATCTTATTTTAAAAGCCAGGAATTGAAAGATACAGGTTTACTCTTTAATTCTAATACCCGCTTCTAGTGGGACCAGGAGCAAACTAGTTATGATAGCAGAGTAATTCTCCCAACTGCAAAATCAGAAGCTGCTACAGCATTTTTCCTGAGAGCATCATATGGAGACTTAAATCTATCTTCTGGAAAAAAACTTTTTTAGCAAAAGGAAAAATGTAGACAGTCTTTTCTGCAAGGGGTAATATAACTTGCAAAAGCAAACTTCCTATTCACAATGAACAGAGAACCTGTAAATTTAGGTATTAATTTGATTTGATTATAGTAAAAAAGTATCGGATAAAACCTCATATTATGCAAAATGTTTTCATAGCAGATGAGTTGATCATTAGATTAAATCCTATATTCGGTAAGTACATCACTCTCACTTGTGTATTGCATTTTGTAAAGCTGTTTGAATACCTGCATATGTGATTTATCTAGATACGTCATGTGCTTAACTGCTTCAAAAATAAAGAAATATGATTTTTTAGTTTTTCCAGTGCAATCAAAAGTGTGTGAATATTCCCCTTGCAGTGCAAACCTCCGTCTCCGTACTTGGCGATTTTTAAATATTAGATGGCAGTTCACCTTCAAAAAGGTTGATAGTAAAATTTATGAATTAATATAATTTGTGAATGTAAAACTAATATCCTTCTTTTTACACATTGGAATTACCTGTCCATAACTGAGACAGACAATAGGTTTCATTGTACTGTTTTTTTATATATTATGTCAATAAAAGGTATGATCATATTTTTTAGAGAAGTAGTCCAGAAGCGTCTCTGAGAAACAAACTGAGAGGTGAAGATTTTTGTTTGTTGCAAACTTACCAGAGATGTTGATTTTGGGTTTGTGTTTATAAATGCCGTATAAATCAGTTCCTATGGAGTTAGGATTGAAATTGTGTCTAAATTTTTAAAGAACTGATTTTTTTATTTTAACAGAATAGTTTTACAGTAAGTGCTAGAATATTCAGAATTTAAACAAAAGAAACATTATTTCCAGAATCTTTGCTTAGCAGCCTTAAACAGATAAGAGCATTAATTTAAAAAAAAATGTTGAACTTCATGTATCCTTCTTTAAGCACTACACTATGGAGAAAACTGTCATTAGGAGGAGCAAAGCTGCTGAGGGTTCCTTCTACCCCACATTACTCAGTTCCCAGAGCCCTGCTGTGTAGTTGTTCCACTCTCCAAGCAGCCTGTTAAAGAGCCCCTGAGAGCATGTGTACAGCCCTCCATGTTAATAGTTAATTGGTGAGGATGGCAAGATGAGAGGACAGCCGAACATGTGGTCTCTCAGGCTTCAGCCGTAGACAGACCTTTAGTTATAATAACAGCAGCTGCTCACATTCTCACAACCCAGCTACTCACCATTCTGTTGCTGAGGTTTCTTGCTGGATTAAAAAAAGTAAAGAAAATATCTTTTCTTTCCAAGAGAATGAGAGGGATATTTTTTTCCAAGTGCATTTCTGTATATGTATTTAATTGGATCAGAGTAAGTTCTAGCATATGCTTTCTCTGTTGAATCTTAAAGTCAGTACACTGAAGGCATACAAAATGCATGCTATTTTTCTGAAGATATAGTAAATTCCACATTTATTCCCTGAACTACTGTTTCTCTGTTTTATCTGTTATCTTTTGCCTCTCAGCTGTGTTAATTAGATGGTCTGCAAGTAAATTCTTCACGTGAATAATTTTCATAAAGGTAAATGTAAGTTCAAAATCACATTTGAATCAAGGTTTTGTCTGCATAACATATACAGAAAATTAGTTTCTTATTTACTTGCTTTGTCGTGAAAAAATATTTTTTTTAGTAGTGACTCATACCATATCTTGTCTCTGTCAGCCCCCAGTACTAGTTACTCCAGTGAAGAAGAAATAAAACTTACAATTGATAGTACAGATTTTCAGCAGGGACAATGTCTTTCCATCCCAGAGTAGTTATATTTTTTATATGTAGTGTATTAGTAAAGCATATATGTATATATAGTTTGAGGTTGGGTTTTTTTACGTATTTTGCCAAATACTTCACATGTTGTACTGTGACAGGGAGTTCCACAACTTAAGTCTACGTGGTTTCTTTCTTTTTCAGAAAGTTTATTTTTGCCTTTACTTTTCATAAGTTGTATCTTTGTTCTTGGCTGATGAGACAATAAGATGAGGCTCCCTATTTTATCTTTTCTATATTCTGTTGGTTTTGTATTTTTTCTCATGCTGCCTCCTTAATCTGTTTTTAAACAGTCACATTTCATTTAATCATATTTCATTTTGTTACAGTAACATAATACAAAAATGCTAGTATTGTTTGTTCACTTCTCCTACATTCTAATGTCTGCTTTGTCTCTTTGATGACTGTTGAGCACTAAACTGATTTTGGTCTTGATGCTTTTCCCTCTGTGGTACATATCCACCAATGTGGCTCTTTCATTATTCCAGCTACTCATTGTCTTGGATTTAATAACTCTGAATTGCATTTATCCAAATATGATGCTCATTCACCCAGATTGATGGGACACTGAATGTCTTCACAGTCTTCTGTAAGGCTATGTTTTGGTAAAAGACACAAATTTGCAAAAAACCTGGTTGTGTACAGAGTTTTTTCAGAATAATTCAAAGAAATTCTAGTCCACTAACGAACACAGATTCTTTGTGTTCTATTGATGAAACTTCTAGTGTAAACAGTGCATGAAGAAAAAAGAAAATTCTCTTTTCTCAACCATAAAAATAGAAATACATTATTCTGGAAGAGGATTTCAAGAAAATGACACTAAAAACTTATCCAATTATGAATTTTATTCAGATGATGTGTGACAAGTTTTACTTGATTGATATTTTCTACCAATTGAACATACTCTTATCTTACGCTGTCTGTCAGGTAATAAATATTGAGATACTTATGAGTATGATTAAAATAGTTGATGGAAGGTTATTTTTCAAGTCTTTATACTGCTTCTTGAAAATGCATTGTGCCTATGAAATCAGATGGTGCATTTGAAAAGGGAAAATTCCATTTTTAAAATCTAGCATTGATCAAGAAGGGCAGACTGAAGAGTGATTTCATTTGTTGTTATACTTTCAAATTTAAGGAACATTATAAAAACAGTAAAGACTCTTTTTCTGTATGTATGTTAATCTTTGCCTTTTAGTACCTAATTTAAAAAAAAACTTTGTGCTACAGAGTGTGACTTAAAGGACTGTAATGTCACTGTTTTATACTTGCAAAAGCCCTAAATTAGAATTTTAAATATTTTCCTATAGTATTTTATTATTTTTCTTCAATTACTAGAAATCATTGGTAAATCCAAAATCATCCTTCCCCCAAAATACTAAATAAATTCGTAATTCTGTTCCTGTTCTTGCCAATTTTGTATCAGTTAAGTAGTATTTTTTAAAGTAGATTATTATTTTTGCTGGGAGAAAGCGTAACACTTTTATTAAAGCAGTCCTTTATTTTGAACTTGAAGCTGTACTACAGGTAAGGACTAACAACCATATTAGTCAGCATGTACCAAGGGCAATTAATTGACTAATGAAAAGTCAGTATGAATAAGTCTTGTTACAGAACCTCTCCGCAGAGTATGAAGTTCTCTTTAGCAAGGTATTTTCATTATTTCATCCAGTATGTTAAAAATTAATTTCCTACAATATTAATGTTTTGACGCTCTGAATCCACTGAAGTGCATAAGTTACTGTATGTTTCAGTGTAGAAAAATTCAGAAACAAACCTTTTCACATCCATAGCCTTTTGTGTTCACACTGAGTAATTTAGCAGCTAAACTCGAAGTCAAGCAATAGAGTGCTTTAGAATCCATTGCTAATATAGGATTATAAGAAGTGAACTCCTTAGCTTCTGAATTTCTCACAGTTTGAAATCTTTATTCCTATGACAAGAGCTAAGAGTGATTGCCTGCCTTAGAACTCTAACTTCCGAGAGCTCACGAGTGTGAAATTCTGAATAACCTTCAAATATATTTGATGATGCGCTGCTGCACACAAATTTGTATTGAGATCAAATGTCATGTAGTTTCTATATCATGGTTAAACATCTCTGCAAAACAGAAACTGTGAAGATGAAATGGTCAATATATTTTTCTATGTTGGGGTTTTTCTACTTGCTTTTTACTGTTGCACGTTGCGTTTTGTAGTATGTGAGAAATATAGTTTAACAACCATACAAGGAAATATTGAGAGTCATGAGTTTAAGACAGGTATTCCTGGGTTACCCGCATAGTTTTCAGATATGAACGTGGTTGTCTGGATATTCTAGACATTCATAAAAGCATCTTTAAAATTATGATCAAGTAGGAAGCTCATAGAATTACACAATTCAAAATTTAAGTTGCGTGACAGTAATTAATTTTGTTTTCAGTTTCTATTATTGTTGATAGTATTTGCTAATCGAGTTGCAGAAGAAGTAGAAATATTTTGTTGTTTCATAAAAGAAGTTTATGGTTGCCAGCATGCTGTATTCTAGGTCTACCACTTCTGATCTGGTAACAACTACCGATTTCAGAAACATATACAATAAACATCTGAAGCATGTTTTTGTACCCACATGTTAAATGTCTTTGAACTGACTTAGCTGTATTATCATTTAACTTTGTGTGTTGAAATGACATGCCTAAAACAGCCTTCTCATTTTAGTAAATTTTACTTTTTAGAAGGACAATATATACACGCTTATCACCATCTCATCAAGATAGTCTTTTAATCAAAAAAATCACTTTTCCAAAATGAATATGTTAAACTTTAAAAGGTAAGAACTGTATGCAACATTGCAATTTTATTTTACATTTTATCTGTATAACCTGAAAACATGCCTATGAAAACTTTAAAAAATTAGGTAAGATTTCGAACTAAATCTTTCAACTGCAATATTAGACCTAAACAGTTAAATATCCCATCACAGTATGGAGATAGTCATCTGTTCAAGCATATGGAATCTTTTGGCTCCTGGACTAAGTAGTTAATATAATGCCCAGTGTCCAGACATGGCCACAACTGTTATGGAAGCAGAAGGGAAGAGGCTCATGTATTGAGCCCATTTGGACAAGTAAAGATTAGAAGAGTGACTTTAATGCAGGCAGAAGTAGTTATCTGCTTTAAGCAAGTCATTCTGTTAGAAATGGAGGGTAATGTTGTTTTTCTGAAGCAATATTATTTTTTTTTGCATAAGTAGAAGCACAAGTTCTTGAAAAAAATGCCTTGTGAATGTAGCATTAGATATGGGTTTTCTCTGTTGTATATCAGAGCAAAGAACAATAATTTTGTGTAAAACTATATTTAAATTACTGTGTAGGTATTTCCCATCTTAAATGATTTTCAAAAAACTGAATATTGAATTTCTGTGTAGTGCTTGCTTAGAAACATTTTTGTATGAACATTTGGTGTTGTTTAAAAACTTTGAAAATGCAAACTCTAATTTTTCATTTTTTTGTTTAGACCTGCTCTATTAATTACAATATAATCATAATAAAAAGGAATACTGCATCTTTAATGATGTTTTTGTGGCTATGTAGTTAAGCTTTAATGCTAGGGAAAAAAAAAAAGATTAAATTAGCCTTGTAACCTCTTTCTCTTCCAGACTGATGATGGAAAATAAAAGCTCTTAGCCACAGAATGTAACACTTAGAATTAATATTTAATTAGACCAGCAAATTGTACACCGTGGCTGAAAGCTTCCAAAGAGTTGTTAGTGCCACAATTGACCTACAAGTTTAATAATAACTCACTTCTAGGAGCAAGTGCCAGTTCAGCATAGTGGAGCCACTGTAAGAAAGTCCTGTGAGATTAAAATCAGCAAACCAAATGGCAGGCGAGGATTCCTGGGATGGAGCCTTCTGGAAAGCTGGGAGCTGGAGTAGCTTTTCAGCCAGGATTCAGATGAGAACAGTGGGCAAAAAAAGCTGATCCCTCCTGTTCTGGGAGCTTCTGGTTGTAGGCCAAAATCCTAGAACAGATTTTTTTCTAAGTGTTCATACTGTAGCTATTAATTTCTATCACAAATCAAGTAATGAAAGACTTATCGTCATCTTTTAATTAAGTGTTACTACAAACTGCATTCCCTGGCTGTGAATTTTACTCATGGAAGAATGGCACTGTTTTGGTGTGACATGTAATTTTGTATGTCTGTATTGCAGAGTGTCATTTTATGGTATCTTAGTGCTGCGTAAAAAGGTTCTTGTTATAGTGCAGTATGATGAGCAATTTATCGTAATATTATGAAATATGTAAATTCAATAAGAAATGTGTATACATTGTAAAATAGAATACCTTGAAGGTTAAATAGCTTAATCTCTCCTTTCATTTTATGAACAATTAAAATATAAAGCCACTAACTCTGCCATTAGATACCCATCTGAGACTTAATTCTATGGCAAATTATTCTAGTGAAATAGGGCACCATAAGTTCAAAAATGTGCAAACACACAGCAACAGACCGAAGAAGGAACATTCTGCATTATTTATTGGCTAGATCCTAAATAATTAAATACCTACTCATTAGTTAAAAATTAAAGCAGGTGAGGGCCTTGCCAGCAGAGGGAGCAGTCATGTCTTTCCTTGGGTTCCCACCGCTTCCAGCCTACCCATCATTTCCACCCTACCTCTTCTTATTGCCCAGCCAGTTTCCCATCTGGACCCAGCTTTGCCAGCCTGCTCCTGATGACAGCCTGTAATTTTACACTGAAGAAGGGATTAGGTTTTTAAATGATTTTATATTTCCGTATCTTGCCACTTGATTACCACCATCAGTTAGATGTTCCTTTGGATATTCGTGTGCTGTTAATTAAAGTAAAAGTGGAGGATCCTTTTGGTCACATATGATAAAATGCAATTCACTGTTTAAAGAATTTTAAGTTGTAGCAATAGTTAGCCTTTCTGAATTGGTAAACAGGTGACTTTTTTTTTCAGGCAAACAGCCACAAAAGGCACTCCTAAACCTTTTTCTTATAATGAGTAATTCCCAATGGAGTCTTAGGATTTTAGCTAAGTCAGTTGGTCTCAAATACGTCAATTTCAGCAGTTTTGTTATAGTCTCAAGATTTTGTAATATGACTCATTCTTTCTGACTATTTTTGCATCTGTATTTTATACTACACTATGAGCAGCTTGCAGTATTGAATATTTTGTGTGTTTATTTTTGTAAACAGACCTATTCAAATGGTCATTGTGATATTAAAGACAATAATGTGCAGCTTTCCACATATATGCTTTTATAACAATGAGACAATCTTATTAGTAAGGACCAGAGAGTGTTCAGGGGAGATGCTGGGCTCATTTCAGCCCAGATTTTGTACTAATTTCTTCCCAGCTCCTCGCCCTTCACTGAAGAAGGGCTCCATCAGGCTTATTTCATCTACCCACTGCAGCAGCACTGTGCAAGAGCCCTGTGGCCCAAAACCGTTCACAGTCCCATGCAGCCTTTGCTTTCAGCTAGTGAATGCAAAGGAAACAGGAGTCGGAAGAGAAAAACACCGAACAGGGATTCAGCTCAAAGAAGTGTCACCCTTTAATACCCTGTACATCTGTCACATCTTGCAGCCAGATAATAACAGGATTTTCAACACCCCGCTTTGACTCCTACATCATCTTCATGATAACACCAAATATTTTCCTGGTACCCCAAAGCCATAGATGCAGCCTCCTAGACCAAGCCTCAAACAGAGGGGTGTAGACGGGGCTTCAGTGAAAAGCTGACACTGGTTCCCAACTCACTGTTGACTGGCTTGTGACTTTGGACAACTCACATGACATCTTTGTGCTTGTTACATGACTTGTAAATGAGGGGTGCAGTGCTTACCTGTCTTCAGTAAAGCACTTGGAGATCAACAGATGGGAAGTTTGATTTGCACTGCGTAGTCTTTGTTCTTCACTTTCTTTTTTGTAGGCCTCAGCAGCTGCTGTTACTGACTTATTCATTTTATCTATGTTGAGTCATCACTCATCGGCGCTTAGGTCTGTCCTCCAGTGGCAAAACAGACATACTTTTTATTTTGTAGGGTGCCAAGGTTTGCTGGCATTAGATTCTTTTATAGCTCAAGTAGTAGACAAGTCCAGGCCATCCGTCTTCAGTGAAGATCCAAAGATATTCTTTTTTAGTGTGTGATATTTAGTTTTTATTTCCTGTCTAATAATTTTTCCTGAAAATTTATCCATATTTTTTTAATTGCATACTGTGTCATCCACCTTCATCTGATATGTTTGATAATAACATTGCAGAGTTCCCATAGCAGTGGCAGTGTTTTAGGTGTAAGTTTTAGGTGTAAGATAAGGAAACCATGGCTCAAATCTTTTGAGTTTTTAAGAAACAAAAATATTAGTTCCAACTAGTATGACAGCTGAAAGACTCTTGAGTTTATATAGACTTTCAGTACAAACATTATTAAAAGCAACTCTGAGAGAACAACCAAAATCTGGAATTAATATGTCCTGTAACATATTGGCCAACAGATGCTTTGATACTCCCTTCACATTTTTACATTGCGTCTAATTACCTGCTCATATCTTCAATACATGTCTTTGCTTCGGTGGCTTGTATAAAATTAGCAAAGATGCTATTCATTGCTTGAAATCAGCTAATGTAATATGGTGTACATATGAACAAATCAGCCAAAATCAATGTGTCTGTGATTTCATCCATATGAACATGTATTTATACTGAAGTTCTATTATAGTCAGTAAGGTTCTTCAAAGGTAAAAGATGCCTAATCAATCAGAATCCCTAAATGTGGATTTTTCATCACTGAAGGCGTCGTAGTTTGTAGAAAATCCTTGAAGTCTATTTCTGGGGTATCTGTCTTCCAGCAAAGACATCACACTTGTATTCAGTTTTCTTGTGATACTGATCCGAATTTCTGCATGCCAATATTTGTTAATGTACTGTTGCTCATCTTGTATTCCAGTGGTCTGAGTGCACATTCATTTTAGAGCCAAAATTGAAAGTTTGGTTGGTAGATTTGGTGTGTGCAAGCGCTGAGAACAATGATAATCAACTTGGGGTCAAAAGAAGTATAGAATTTTATACTTTACAGTCTTTGTTAATTACTGATGTAACACTTTTTGCAGAGCAATTATTAATCTTGGGATTTATGAATAATGAGAAAGTGCACAAACTGTATCTCTCTATAAAACTAGTACAAGGGCCTAATACGTAACATCTTTTACCAAAATAAAATGTATGGGTAATTCTGTGATTTTCTGAGCAGTAATTATTAACAAATGGTGATAAATATTTAAGCCATATTTCTTAATATTAATAATTTATCTTTTCAATTTTAAATCCTTTGGAGATGAAGTACTAATGACAAGTGGTAAATATTTGTGTATTGTGAAGTCATTACCACATCATTGTGTGATAATCTCTCAGGAAGTATCAAGAATTATTTCATCTATTGAATATCCAGCCAGTGTTTCATTATAGTCCAATGTGGCTGCCTATATTATAGTACTAAGCTTACTTCAGCTTTATGACAGAAACAAAAAAAAAAGCATGACCAATTTTTGAGCTTTTTCTGCAAATTTGCACACCACTATTTGCTGTACGTTCATCAGGTTCGTACTACTTTGCATAAACTTACTTACTTGCTGTTTATTATTGAGACCTTCTTTCAAATGAAGTGTCAAGGTTACTGGACTCACCTGTTGGTAACAATAATTGTTGTCTACAATTACAGTTTTACCTAGACTTGTGAGGAGTATCTGAATTCATCTTTAAATTGTGTGCTGCCATGCATAAAGTATGCAACTCACTATTTAAACTCATTTTTTTCCAGTGCTAGCAGTTGTTTGTAAGTAGTTTTTTAGGTAATGAAACACATTTAGGATTCAGTGTATTAACTCTTAATTAAATGCTTAAAAATAAAATCAGTGATGGGATTAGATTACCAAAATGTAAAAGGACAGAAGTCAAATACAACCCTCTATCGAAATATAGGCCTAATGTCTCTTTGAAAAGAGATATAGTCTTAAAATACCTTATTTTTCAATTCAATATATATAGCAGTATTGATCAGAATACAAACGTAAATATATGAAGCGTGTGTGATTCGAGAGCTTGGTGTATTTATACCGGTGCTAGTTGGGTCTCCTTGTAGATCTTTAACATGAGCCTCTTATTTTCCATTTAAATTTTGAGATTGTTTATGTGTACTGTGTAGAAAAGTTGAAGCTGTTCTAAGAAAAGTTTCCATTCTTTGACTATTCTTTATTTAATGCAGTACAAAGACTGAGAATTTAAGTATTTTTATTGCATAAATTTTGTGACGTTTTTAATTTCTTTAGAAACTGGCAAAATAAAAATGGGAGGAGATATCACTGGGTGTTAGAAAAATTTTGACAGGATGTCAGAGGAGAACTAGAAATTAGAGCAGAGTAGAAAAGGCAGATTTTTTCCTGTGGAATTCAGATGAACCAAGATTGATTCGATTAATAGTAGTAATGATAAAATTGTGGTACATTAAGAACTCAATCCAGTAGAAACACATTATTAATTTCAGTATGTAAGTTTGATCATAGAGGCTATACATATGTTTGTGCTGGTAGAATACCATGCTTTATACTTAGACACAGATGATGATACATTTTGAACTGCTTTATTTGTAAATAAGTGTTCTTAAACACACACAAATAATTACTGAAAGCTATGTAGAGTCTGCAGATAAATTAGTAGGACAAAGCAATCTTTTTCCATAATTGCCCTTCCCAAAAGCTGGTTAAACACATATGTATAATTTCTGTTTACGTATCCAACTAGCTACATGGATTTGCTTGAGACGTCCTTTTGAAATTACACTTCGGTTGAGCCCAAATATTGCAAGTTTGCACTTAAAAGAAAATGTCTGTCTAAAACAGTGAGCACAAAGTAAGAATGGATATAGATATAGAATGGATGCCCAGCCCAGCCTGCACAACAGGGTTGCTACCATGTTGTTAGAATAATTACATTTTGGCTGAACTAACTAATTTAGAAAAACTGCAGTACATCTAGCAAGACTGAAAACTTTCCAGGACTGGTTTGGGGTTTTTTTATTATTATTTTTTAATGTAATTTGAAACAATACCTCTTCTAACTGCCAACAAACTCTTTCCCTGAATCTCCCCATTCCTGGCTTCCCTCCTAACCATGTCCTGGCTCACCTCCAGAGCTGCCAACTTTGTGCCAGAAGCAGGAGGTAGATTTGTATGGGGCTGGAGGAAGATCTGGAGCTCTGTTAAATTTTCAAGCCCAGATGGGGCAACTTGATTTGTGTGTTTATGTCAGTATGCCATACATCACAACTATCCTTGTGCTTACGTCAGCTTTGATTGGACATTAATGTGCTGAACACTGCAAACTAGAAAATACATGATAGATACAGATCTATGGCAACAATGCCACATAAGCAAATGTCTGTTTGGTGTGGCGATTCACTGAGCAAAATATTCCCCAAGATACACTGCATTAAGCCAGGAGAATATTTTGACCTACTTTAAAAACAAAACCTATATCAACATGGGCAAACAGACTGCAATTTAAGAAAGCAATCCTGTTCAGAAGAAGGGTTGAAACCAACATAATGAAGCATGTATCATTAGGCAAACATTATGTTGCTGTCCCTCACTTCAGTCTTTCCAGAATTATGACCAAATAGGAAAGATGCTATTCTTATGATTTGCAGGACTGTTAATGATGAGAATACCTTGCTGATGGTTGAGCATCTTTCTATCCAGTTTTTCTAACCCATTATCAAAACCAGCAAGCAAAAACATTAATGGATAGCAAACATTTTTTCAAATGATAGGATGTTTTCTATAGTAAGAGTTGAGGTTCGCTTCCAGAAATCGTCAGTGTTTGTTTATTTATTTATGGAACAATTCTGTATTTCTTGCTTATATAAATGACATCCAGCAGCCTTCTGAAGAACTGGCAAAATACGGTAATTTCTAGACTGTAGATTTGTAGAGGTCACTGGCTACTTCAGATTTATGTTTATGCCACCTTTATGTGATTGCCTCTGTAGTATAATGTGACCAAATGTTTCCATTAAAATATAATATACTGTCTCTTTCTTCTGAGGAGGGGAAATAATTTGCAAGTCAGCTTCAATATTTCAGGGGCGGATGTAATAAGGAAGTTTAGGGATTGATGTGTAGGCAATGTGTTCTTTTATCCCAGATCACTTATTCCTCAGAAATGAGATTCTGTAGTATAATGCTATTTTATCATTATCCATCATTAGACTTTGGAGGTAAAATTGAAGTTCCCTGATTCCATGGGGATAGATCATTTTGGCCTGTGCACAAGTAGCAGCTTTGAAAAGACACCAGTCCCCAGGATTTAATGCCATCTGGCCCATAAGGTGGGGAAGGGAGGGGGTGTAAAGGTGCCATGGGATCGGTGGGTTTAGGCCTTGTAACCTGAGCAGATTGGGCTGTGCAGGACAGGCCACAAGTTACTGTCTGTAGCAGTCAAAAAACAGTTCAGATTCTTCTTTGACAGGAGCAGGAAATGTTCGTCTTTCACGTCTGCCTCGTAGGCTTCTCTGTGGCTAGGAAATAGGCTGTTACTGAAGTGTGGGATCATGAAAGCAGTTGATATATTGATCACCATTGTGATAAACTGTATGTCACTATAACATACAGACTTTACTAATGGACCAAGGGATGTTTCCCTTCTCTCTTCTCCTAATTACTTTATAATTATTATCAAGTAGTTTACCAGTATTTGAAATGACGTTTTATAATAAGCATCAGTTGTATAGTGTATGAGAGAAGCGTAGAATGTACAAAATGCTTTAAAGTTAAAAAAATATACAAAACTATAACTTGGAGCTACAGAGCTGATTCTTCATACTTGGAATGGGTATTCTGAGGTGACTGGTCTTGATACCCCTGGAAGTACGATGGGTATAGCATCTACACCCATCAAGAATACGAGTATACCAGCTGTCCAGGCAGCTTTAAGATAACTATGTCTTATCTTAAAGAAATATTTTGCTTTTTAGCACAGATCATCTCTTCTTTTTGCTTATTAAATACTGACATCATCAAAGCATTTAAGAACATTTTATCCTCTGAATATCTTTGTCATGACCTTTGGATGTTGATTTCTGCTATATAAAATTAAGTGAAGAAAGCTATGTGGAAAATATCTTGTTTAAGGCACATGACAGTACAGAGTTGCACAAGACGTAAGGCATCACTTTTAAATCACAAATATATTGAGAAATAGTAATGCAACTTGAAGCTTTAGATTCATATATTGTGTAGAGAGGAACTTTTAGAAAGAAAAATACTGGTGAAAATGCTTTGGTTTTCCATGTTGTTTGGCTGATGACCAAAATGAATAATCATGTGGGTTGTGCTTGCTCAAAATATTCGAGGTGATATGCCTAAAAGTAGTAAAAAACAAGGTTTTTGGAACACAAACAAGAGGAGGGCATCAGACTCATAGCAGAAGTTAAAGAGAGGTGCTTAACTGCCACATAGCTTATGAATCTCTCTAATGTAAGCAAATGCTTATGTTATGAAGATCTAGGAAAACATTAATTTAGTGCTCGGTTATCCCTTTTCTGGTTTCTGCTTGTCAAATGTATGTTTTCTTTAGGCAGAAGTTTCAAGTCTTTTTTTTTTTTTTAAAGAAAAAAGCCCTCTGATGTAATTGCTAAGTATTGATGACCTATTTTTTCCCCACAGTTTGTCACTGAGAAGACCAAGGCTTACTCTATGAACATTTATTACCTTTTTCATCACATAGGATGTGTATTTTGTTTCCGTGTCTTACAGAATAAAGCAATTATGGAACGTGTAACAAACTTGTCAGATATGGTGGTTGGTCTTGAATCATTTATTGGCTCGGAGAGAGAAACCAATCCATTATACAAGGATTACCACGGTAAGTTCCATCTTTAGTGATGCAAAAAGTCTGCCCTGAGTGTTTCTAGGGCACTTAGCGGCTTACCCTCCAATTGGGTGTCTGCTCTAAAGTAGCATTTGATTTCATTTTAGAATATGCCTCTTAAATGCTTCTCCTTGCTAACCAGTCTTGAGTTAGGAAAATTTTCAGTAAAGTGCATTAAGGCTGCAAAGGAAACATGGCAACTCCTTGCATGTTGTCAAGCCGTATTACTGAGGCATGGCTCAATCAGATGTACATCTCAACAGGCAGGCTTTGGGGAATTCGCATGCAGAGGAGGCTTGGCAATCATCTGACCAGCGAGCTGAACTTGTCATGAAATCAATACTTCTGATCTGCCAAGTTTTAAATAGAGAACACGGAAAAACATATATGATATTAAGGTGAATAAACTGCGAACTGATGTGCTATATAAACTTTATCTAAAAATTATGTTCTGTTTTTCAGCTCTAAGTTAAGGCGGTTATGCATTTAAAGAAATGAATGTGGATACATGTGGCATGTAAAATATTCAACTAATTTTGCTCAAAAGTCATGTAGCCTTGCAAGTGATTTATCTTCAAAATGTGTAATGGTGTTTAATCTTGCAGGTTGTTTCCGAAAGATTTTGGTAGCTGTTGCAGCAGAACTATTTAAATTTTAAAAGATTAGATTAGGAGTTCTGCATAGCTAAAGCAGTGAATAGCAAACAGGTTTAGCTAATCTAGAGGGGTGCTCTGAGTGTGCATAAATTACAGCTATTATTATAGTGATACTACTGTAGTTCCATGGAAACCTTTAGTTGAAAGTAAACTGCTTACCCGAAACCTGCTGTAAATATGTGAGAATGTGGCAGTGTTTTCCAAAGCAGAATATATAGAAAAAGAGAAGCAAAGGTGGTGTTGAGACACCACTGTGTGTATGCAGGCTGTAATTAATAAATCAGAGAAAAACCTTTTTGACTAAGAAAATAGTGCACATTTCATTGTCTGGAAAAAGGTGAATGAAAAAGAAACCGTGAACAAAAGCTAGAATAATTTGCCTAATTATTTTTCCAATTCTATAATCATGATGTGGCATTTGTTTATGCTAACATAATTCTGTCAGTTTGATACTCCTTTTCCCAGTACTGAAGAGATCCTTTAAGACAATGTGTGGTTTAGCAGTTATTTCCGGGTTTCCTGTAAAAATGTATGCTAAATCCTTTTCGGTACTACTTTGTAAAAATTATATGCCACAACATAGCTTTTGAGGTTTAGGCAACCTTAATTTAACATTCTAAAGATAGGTATTTTTTACACTTAACTTTGTGGATTCTTTTTCCTTAAGAATATATAATGATTTATTTACTGCAGATGATGGAAGATTTTGACATTATTCAGGAGAAGTTTGATTAAATTATTGCATTATTTAACGTATCCTGCATTAATAATTTTATTTAAGCTGACTACAAATTTAGATGGTTGAAAAGTCAATAGAATAACAAAATAATTATAGAGATGAAATAAAATTTTTAGAATACTGTGTATAAGCAACCCTGTGTTATACTTGCTGTTCCTATAAATAATAATTCTATTTTGAACTCGAAAACCAAGCAAATAATTCTTATACATCACTGGACTGGAGACAGGAATAGAAGATTTCAAAGTGTAAAAGTATTTTTGTGGTCTTATTGGTGATTTTTGTAATTAGCACCCATAAAAATTATGCTTTTTGAAGTATTTCAATTTTAGGAAACTTTATTCCCTTATTCTTACTTTTGAAAAAATAAGTAAAACCCTGAAAAAATACTTGCCTCATTTTAAATTAGGGTTTTAGTGTTTGGGGTTTTCTTTCTCACAGCTGCCGTTTTCACGTGAGATGTCTTTTCTAAATGTTCAGTATTTCCATTTAGACGTTGCCTTTGTGAACAGCAAATATAGGCCAGTAATTGAGAAGCCCTGTAGAATTTTCCTGGGTTTCAGATGTAGAAAATCACCCTTAGGATGTTCAGAAACTATATTAGGCTGCACAAAAACCATCCAGCGTCCTTGTCAGAAGAAATCAGCTTGAGTTGCAGCTGACAGAATGCAGAGCTTGCAGTGCACCTAGTACTGTTAAAAACATCTGAACGGCGACGTAAGCCTCCCGCATGAAGAAAATGTATTTCTCTTAGGACAGTGTAGGGGTTAAAATTTATCGAAAAGCATGATCTAAATCGGTATTTTCCAGAAACTTTTTTAAAGGCATTTTCAGGGCGCAAAATGAAGTACTTCTCATTAGAGCGTCAGTGGTTATCAGTAACCCATAAGCCTTGTTTTGCTGGCTGCTTACTGGTGCATTTAATAAAATAAAGATCACTCAGTGGTGCCGTGGGCAGCATGCAAGGTGATAGCCATATTTGCTTACTGTAAATACAAGAGAAAATCACACACAAACCGGCTGTAGTTTTGACAAGTATTAAGATCCCACTTTACATCTGTACTTCTGTACCAAAGTGCAATTAGTTTTCCTCGCACAAGGATTTCTGTTTATCTTATTCTGCTTGATTACTTGAGTATAATCGCACCGTTTGCTTCATTGCTCCTGGTAGTAAGCTCCAGTTTAAACAGGGGAGGGTGAGTGTGTGTAAATATACAGAATTCTGCTGTAAGACTCTAATTTATGCATCTGGATGACAGCGTTTTCTTTTTTTTTTTTTCCCTACTTTACTCTTTCTTTCCACAAGGTTTGGTTCATGTACATCAGATTCCTCGGCTTAATAGCTTGATCTGTGATGTGTCAGACACGAAGGACCTTGCTTTTAGATTAAAAAGGAAGCAGTTCACCATTGAGGTAAGAGAAACAGTTTTGTTTCACTATTCAGAACCCAAAAGGTGGAGCTAATCCCATCTCTTATGTTTTCATTTTGTGAAATACATAAAATATGCATCCGATGTTGTAAATTCATTTCATTCTGGTTTTGCTGTTCAGAACGGTTTTATAAAATGCTGTAATATGCCTTCTAATTAAAAATGTCTCATTTGCTGCACTAAATCGCTCTGTTATAAATAGTTTATTTTGGTTTAAAATGTACATAGAAAGTAGGCCACAACCTTCAATAACAAAGCGTGACATGTTTCTAAGGATGTCAGAAGCATATTTAATTAAATGTTAATGACTTGCTCTTACTTGTGTTAGTGGGTGGGAAAGTAGCTACATGTTATTACCCCAGTAGAGGGATTTTAATGTATAATGCTGCCTAAAATTGTGTGTGGTATGAGGGATAAGTGTCCTTATCAGTATTCAGAAGCCATTTTCTTTGCATTACTGAAATCACCTTTCGCTCTTTTATGTCATTTTAAACACAGTATCATTTACACTAATGTCCTTAAGTAAATTTCCTACTAAATTCAAACTTTTTTCTGTGACCTTTATGCAGACAGTCTTGATAGAAGGCAGTAATACAAAAGATGGATTTCATTTTAATCTTGCTAAAGAGCAAATGAACATAGCACTATTAAGCAATTAGAGCTGATGTATTTATTAACCAAGTAATGCTTAGAGATGGGAGATGGCTTTCGGGGTGATGTGATAGTCGTTGGTACAGTCTGGGCAAATTTTTTTTTAACAAAGACATAAAACAGCCAAGCATCCCTGACAAACCATTTTGTTTAATCTCTTTTCAAATGAAAAGCTCTTAAGCAGGCCACTTGTCTTAACTGCTTGAAACCATAAAAAGAGAGAATTGCCACCAATAAATTAGCATATTTTTTACTCCATCACCAAATGATGGTCAATGTGGCTTGGCACTGCTTTGGTGTTTGGGACTTCACCCTTAAGTGACCACTTTGGCCCTTATTTGACCCTCTGCCCTTTTTAGCTGGCCACTTGATAAGGTAACTTAAGGGTTCTCTCTCTTCACTGCCCCCTCCCCTTCACAATTGCAAGTAGCCCTAACCTATAAATCATTGAAAGGGCCCTATCAAGTAACAAATTAAGGTGCCCTCCTCCTAATTAATGGTCATCAATGTCTTTAATTATCTAATCCTATTGAGAGTAGTTAATAGTTAATCAGGCAGTCAGTTCTTCATGCAGGTCATCTCTGCATGAGTGCTAGAAGTTTCTCAACTAGAGGTATCCTCTTCAGAAGCCACTTAAAGGCAAATTCGTGAAGAAGGGCTTTTTTCCCAGAGACATTCCTTTATAATGTTTCTCCCTCTCCAGAGAATGCAGTTAATGAAACCGGGCATTGTGAGGTATTAAACCATTTTAACAACCGCTTTTGAGGGGTACATTAGAAAGGAAAACCTTAAAAGTCTGTGGTTGGTTTTAAAACGCAAATGTTCTTACTGTTTTCGGAAGTGCAGAGAAGCGTGCACCCTCATTTCACAGCATAGTAAATTCTCATTTATTACAGCTATGAATTAGGATACTTGGGCTTTTTTTCCTCACTATGAATCCTGACTCAGAATATAATTTTTTCTGTCAGCCGTAGTTGGGATTTTAATTTGTAATGTAATTTTGAAGGAAAAAATAAATGTAGCAGGACACTGTAAAAAGAATTGAATTAGCCATGGGGCAGAAGCGTTGGAAACAGGGGTGTAGTGGAACTCCTGAAACAACCTGTTGCCCTAGACATGCGTAGGTGACCCGCTTGTAGAATTTCTCCCTTCATTGCTCAGCTGCAGCCCCTTTTGAATAACTTCAGGTTTTGTTAGAGATGTGCTTCTATAAGCTGAACTGACACAAAGTAGCCCTTTTTGTACATGTTAGATCACCATGCTACTGTGATCTTCCTGTACCCATTTCACTAATCTATAATACATATGTTTTTCTTCCTCATACTATTAGGGGAGGCAGACTACGGCTAGGCTGACTAGAGCAATGAGGTCAATAAGAAAATGGGAGCAAGGGAAAATTGAATTAAGAAGGGATGTGAATACAGTCTTCTAAAATGGGTTTCTGCAGTTAGAATGTGATGAGTCAGCAGTCAGGTTTGGTTACTGTGGTAAAAACAGAAAGCAGCACGACAGCGTGCGTTACAAGCAACAGTGTGCTTTATACAAAGCACAGCTAAGTTTATGACTTCTTTAGTATGTAGCTTAAATATGAAGTGAAAATATGGTTTGGGTACATTACAGTTTTTTGAAAGCTTGTTCTTTGTTATGTACACAATTTAGGGTAAAAATATTAACCTCTACTTGAAATGCCACCTTCAAATCAAATTACATAAGAAAAGTTAGAAATACACAACCTATGACATGCTAAAATTTCTCCAAAAAAAGTTTTCATCCCTAGACCATTTGTTTTTTACAGTTTAAAATAAGGGCATGGGACATGGATTTTCTCATCTCTGGGTTGCTCACCAGTTAAGTAACTCTGTACAGTTTGGCCCTCATCAGTAAAAAACCGTAAATGTCAAATCAGTTTTATTAGGTTGCAGTTTCGTGGGAGGGGCTCTGCCTCCTTACAGTCTGTGGAATCATTTAACTGTTTCAGTCTTTCTTGTATCCTCTTCATCAAAATAAGATTGATTGAAAAGTATTCTAAAGGGATTTTTTTTTTGAAGTTCAGGATGAAAATGTTTTTAAATGAATATTTATGAGTGTTGATTTTCCATCTGTAAGTTATGAAGTAGACCCTTTCTGGGAAAACTTACATGTTTATGGTAAAAAGGTGCAGTAGCTATATCGAGCTTTCCCAAATCTTCACGCATTAGTTAATAGCAATATATTATTATATGCAGTATTATCAGAGATCTATCTTATGTGCATACCACTTTAAAGGACACAATTTTGAAGTTAGCCTGTCTAATCCTATTTCTTCCCACTTTGGAATCTTAATTAGAAGGAGATAAAAACCATCATTTGACTAAATTATTGTCTTGAATCTGTAGCAAAAGGTATAATCCGCAATTGGGCCAATTAGTGTACCCCATAGTTAGCTATGCTGAGGCAGGAAACTTGATTAGATCTGACACCAGCCTAGTTCCCACTGTTGTTTTGCCAGGTATGATGGTCAGACTTCAAAGGGCTCGAGGCATCAGCAGGGCAAGGTTTGGAGGCCAGCTTAGGTCCGGTCGTTAATCTCTCTGCTAAAACCACAGCAGCCCTCGCACAAAACAAGCTTACACGACACAATCATGCGGTATTAAAGTTTGGGTTGAGTCATGCCAATTTGCCTTTGATTTTCTGATGATTGACTAAAAGATGGCTACATGACTAGACACATACTGAAAGTTTACTGATTAGGTAAGTTCCCCAAATATTTGAAATATTTTTTGATTTCTCAGTTAAATGATATGACAACCTGTTCATCTTAATGAAACTTTTCAGCAGAATTGTTCTTGAATTACTTTTGCTTTGTTTGTAGCGTAACTTTTATCAACATTTGATGAATTTTGTAGGGACATTATGTTCATAGTTTTATTTGATAGAACTTTGATCTTTGTTGTTCCAAAGCCTCCTGTATCAAAACCAAAGGAATATGTGCCTAAATCTGATATTTTCACTCCTCGAAATTTCTAAGGAAACATTGTTTATCTTTGTTATTTAGGTGCGTTTACAATTACTCGCAAAAAGGGAATTTCCTCTTAAGTATTTTCCACCTCACCGTTGAGTAAAGCGCTGTTCAACGGCTGCGATTACATAAGTGTTCCTTTCTTTTGCAGTCCGATTTGTTGAAATATTGCAGTAACAGTGACATGTTTCCATTCTGAGAAAAGCCTAAGGCTGCTTTAGTATTATTCCAAATGATTGAAATTGCCATCTTGCTGACTTTCCCTTGGGCAGCTTAAGGCCTGTTTACTTTTGTATTTGTTTCACATGTTCCCTCTGAGTTTGGCTGGCAGGACATCATTACCTGGTTTGACAAGACAGTTGGAGACGATTCATATTTGATTAACTCCCTTTGTTACTCTCTGGTCAACATAAAGCTCTGAAATTATGTATTTTAAGTTAAAACTTTTGACAAATTCAGATAAATGTTTACAAGTAGAAAAGTTTCTGAATTGTTTTTTTTAATTCCCTAGTTTTGCTTTACTGTTGATTTCTGAAGTCTTCAGGTAACAGTCAATTGTTAATGGTACTGAGAATAAGCTTCTTCCTACAAGTTGTATAATATAGTTTGTCTAATAAATAGTTGTTGTGATTTTTTTTTTTATAATTCAGATCAATACTCAAGTAAGAGCCAGCTAATGTGATTTTGTTTTTAATGGCTAACACCTGTATAAACCAGAATAAAAGTCTTTAAAAGTCAGCTCAGTTTGAAGCCAGGTATCATACACTGTATGAAGAATTGCCACACAGCAAAAATAAGTAAGTTTTAAGAGCTTAATGTATGAGTTCAGGAGATTCTTTTCTGAGAGGTGTTTCCTGACAGGAAGAGAAGAAAGTCAGAATTAGAAGGGTCCCCTGGTAGCCAAGTTGCTAGTTTCTCAGTGGCAGGCAGATACAATACGGTACTATGGAGCACTCTGTCTGCAGTGTATTTTTGCTAGTGACAATTGCCAGAGTAAAAGGTTCGGGCTTTGAAAGGAAACAGAATCACAAGAAACAGCAAATGAGTCTATATAGAATTAAAAATAAATGTAGGATTCCAAAGGCATTGAAATAACGTACTTTCTTCATCTGTCAACAAAGGACTATAAGAAAATTAATGATTGCCAAAAGAAGCAAAATTTCATTGTAACTCCAGATATTCATGTGTATGTTATGTGCCCAGCAATGGTATTTGGAAGAAGACTTAAAACTCTTTTCTTTTAAGATGGTGAATTTGGCAATTAAAACCAGGAAATACATCTTAGGTAGCTTCCATCTGAAATCTCTGTATTTCAATGTTGGGTGTTCTTTTTTCATTGTATCCCTTTTCATTGCTTATTTTATACAGACTATACTGTGGTAAACTTCTTCTTTGCAAAGGAGAAGTGCAATTGTCTGCTGCTGTAGGTTATTTAGCAAAACAGGTTGGTAAAACCAAGTCAGAAGCGATGTCTGCAGCGCTTCAGTGTGGTATCAGGAGATGGTGATGTCACTGAGTGCCAGAACTGTGCTCCCAGAAACTTTTTGTAGTTAAACACACCAAGAACAGGTACGGACATAATGTTTTAGGGTTATTTGTGAGCTGTTTCTTGTGGAGGAGCAAATCAACCCTGTCACCAGTACATACGGGATCAGCACATATTTAAAATACACACATGTGCCATACCAACCTCTGTATCAGTGAGTACTGGAAAGTGTCCACTGTACCTCTAATAGCATCACTTCTTATAGGCTGCTTCTGAGAAAAGTTGAAGCAGCCTTCACTAATGCCTCACCCTAATCCTGATTATATTTCACTGATGTTTATAAAGTCGAGCAATTTTGTAAATAAACGCATTTGAATTAATTAACTATTTTAGGCAATATTTTAACAAAAAGATTCTGTGAACTGGAGAGCTGACAAAAGGCGAAACATTGGTTTATTAGAAATTTAAGTAAAGTGATAGTTCTATAGCAGTCAGTCAGTAAAATATAGGAATGAATTCTTGTTCACTGACATAAAGTTCACCCAATGTAACACCAAAGCTAATACATGCTACATGATACAGGTTGTAATACTGGGAGCTTAGTCAATATACCTGCGTACGTAGCTAAAAGTAGGTCTGTATTTTAAGATTGTACAGTGGTAACAGCACGAGACTTAACCCCTATGTTAGGGCCTTACAACCTCCGAATGGAACCTGCTTTTACCAAGCCAGAGGGTAGCAGGGTTGTGACTCCCTGGCTGCCCAGTGCCTGCAGCATGGACGAAACTTTACAGGTATTCTTAGTTCAAAGGTGAGACAGAACTTTTCTGAAGTGTTGCAGAAAGCATATTTCTTTAATTTTCTAATGTAGTGAAATCTTTGGGGCCTCTCATCCCTATGTATTTGAGAACAGAAATACCGTTGGGTCTTACATGTCTGACTTCTCTTTCTCCATAGCCCACCTTGAGCAGCTAGCATCATACCTGGCAAACTGTAGTACTGGATGTTCCACTTCAGCTCAGAGACTCAGATGCAGGGAGCTCTGCATGTAAAACTAAACTTTCTAGCAGAGAGAGGTAAAACATTGTAATAAATTTCAGCTGAAATTTGTGCCAGTCACACCGCTGTTGCATTGATTTTTCCTGTCCATTTTCCCTATGATACTAATAAAGATATAACCACTGGCTTATTTAAACATAGACCAAAAGACAGTAATTATAACACCATAACATTTTCTTAATCTAAAATTAATAATACTGCAAAAAGATTCTCCTGCAGAGCTCCATTTTGCATTATTTCATCTAGTAGCCAGTTCAGGTTCTCTTTACCTGGTATGGTGTACTTCACTGAATTGTTTTGTCAGATGCTGTCAAGCCAGCCTACCATTGTTAAAGAAAATCAAACTAAATCATTTTGGCATGAGCCTTCCAGGAGTAAGGCACAGAATATGAAGGGTTTGATGAAATCAAGGATTTGATTTCAATATTGTAAAAGACTGCCTGTCAAAAATGTATTACATTCTTTCAAACAATTTTGAATAAATAAACGTGTTTAAAATTGTGACAGTACAATTTAGATAAAGTTTTGGGAGATTATTTTTAAATTATAATAAAGAGGTAAAACAATACTTGGAGTGCTCCTATTCAAAGAGAAAAAACCCTCTGAATGCTAATGGCACATAGAACTGCAATCAAGTAATAAGTTTTATGCGATACATGGAATTTCAAAACACTTGTATCTTGTGAAGATGTGGAAGAAATTAATTTGAAAATATCACCTTCTTATTGTGAACACTGAATAATGTAAATTAATTTATTTCAATATTCTGAAGGTGAATACAGGAAGGTACAGCTGACTTGTAGATTGCATATGAAGATTTGTAATATCCTGAAATTTATTTCATAATTAATTTTGTTTTATGGGTTGTTTGACATTATACAAGTATAACATGAGGGCTTCATTCAGTTTTTCAAAACTTCAACACTTGTAATACAGTGCATATGTGGTTCCTTGTCAGTAAACAGAACTCATATATATTTTTATTTAAACAAATAATTATGTTGTTTAGAAATATTTGTACTATAATTGTGTTGTCGCAGTGGAAGAACATGCAACAAAGCCATTAATGCAATTAAAGGTCACTTGTACATATTGTAATGGACTGCTCATTCACAGAATCTGTGTTAAGGGTCAGTGCTGCAGCATGAAATGGATTGGCCTTGTTCAGTCTGTAAATAAATGGGTCAACTTATCTTGTATTTGCCAGACAAATAAAGTAGTTGACATATTCCCACTTTCTTAGTATTAGACGACAGGTAGGCTAAAGAGTTCTTTCATAAAAACGTTGGTTGGTAAAGATTAAAAAACTCTTTATCTACAAAGATTGTATTTTTCACTGAGGTAGTAGTGGTTTTTAGACAAAGGTCTGTAGGTGTAAGTTAAAAAGATATTGATGGTGAGTGTTAAAGAAGCAAAAAGAGTTAAGCACTGTATTCATATTAGTTCTCAGCAGGAAATGAGTGCCACCTCCATTAAATGCTCTTTGAAATACCACCAAGTTTTAATAAATATATGGTATTTCGTAGTTGTATAATGTTCTCACTTCACAAAGAGTAACAAATTCAATTGTGCCCTTACACAGTGAAATAGATCTTTGAATTTTGTATATATCCGTATATATCAATGCAGGAAAATAAAAATTAAAGCTTATAGGAAGTCACATTTTCTTAACCACAGGTCTACATCATACCTGAACCTTATTGAAATGCATTGAAGTAGGAGTTCAGGGCTGTTACTGAGATGAATGAGAATAGGATGACTTCTCCATGTGAAAGATGGGCATCCATCTGGATCTTCTTGTCTCAGTACTGCTTGTTATGTTTTTGATTATTAATCTTTGGGTAGAAGGTGATTCAAAGTACTCTGTAAACCAGGAAACTGTAAGACAGCCCCATCTAAAACTTGGAAATGGTTACAGTGTCATTTTGTAGGGAAACAGCGATGTTGCCAGATGTTTACTATGACTAGTAACATGCTCAATCAAACAAACCAAAATGTTTTATTTTAATTTTTCAAATTCAAGATTGAGGGTTAAGATTTCCAGTCTTATGAAAATATTAGTGATTTTGGATCAACATAAATCTGTAAAGAAACCACAAATTTATAATTTCTTTAAATTTTTCACCTCTACAAAAACTGTTTCGTACCATTGTGCTGATGTATTTATTTTTCGGATTCACAAAGAATATTACCTTTTAGTGAACTGTTAACATATAGAAGCCTTTTTTTTTTATTTTGATTGAGAGCAAACTAGTCTTATTATTCTTAGTCTGAAAAACTTAACAAAAGTGCCAAAAGGAGACAGGAGGAAAAAGTATGCATAGGCTGCAAAGCACTGTAGGTAAAGAAGAAATGTTCTATAACTGCTGTGCAAATAATGCTTTCTGCTTTGGCCAAATTATGGGGTATTTTTGTAACTGAATTCCAGAGTACATTTTATTTTAATATTCCTGGCCAAGAGGAGTGTGCAATAAGTAGGTTGTCATAGGCAAAATGGCTGAGGACTGTGGTGCCTAAGGCATAAATAAAGTTAGATTTTGGTCATGCCATCTTTATTGCTCTCTTTCTCATAGTTGTTTTAGTTGCATGTTTTTTATTTTTCTTGTGTTTGTTTTTTCTTGGTTGTATTACATATGTTTTTCAAAGGATTCTGTTGTCATGGGTAATGCAATTTAAAATTTCTCAATGCATGTTTAAAAACAATAGTTTTTGAAATACCAAGAGAGATTGTCTCCAAGAAGAAAAATATTCTTTACTGCAGTTAAAGGGGTAATTCTGAACAACTTAACATTAGTACAATATTAACTCCCTTCAGAATAATAGCTTGAATTTTAATGGCATTACCAAGTAACAGTTTGGCTCCTTTTTTCCTCATTCATTCCTTCTGAAGAAAGTGAACAGTAAGTGTATAGTGTACAATAACTAAAGCTTTGTTTTGAAGTCCATAAATACATAAATAAATAAAGTTATATTTGGGTACCAAGTTATACCAGCCATAGGCTGCTTGACTTCAGAAAACAGCTGGTAGCACTCGCTGAAAATAGTTCACTTTAAATGACTTATTTCAGGTATTTAAGGTTTGAGAAACCTATGGTTTTTAGCTCATGAAAATACTGTTCTGGGGCTTTTCATCTTCTTCTGTCTTGCTTCAAGTCTGTTAGAGCAAAAATTACTGAAGAATTTTCACTCTTAACATTCATAAAATTTGTATGTTTACAGAACAGTTAGCAGACGGACTTACGTTTTTCTCATATTAAACAGCTAATCTTTGGGCAGTGCGTCTGTTTGAGTCATGTTTAAAAGTAAAATCAGAAAACAAAAGAACAGTTTATCACTTTTAAGTGAGAGGATGTGAGTATTGCTATACGAGAGAAATCAGTTCCATCTTGCGTCCAAAACAGTGCTTGCTATTCTTAAAATAACCTGATTGCTTATTATTTAAAGTTTCAACATCTCTAATAATCTTTGCTGAGGAGCTGTAGATTCACTTGTTCTTTGTGTGACTTGCGTGTGAACGTTTGAGGTGGACAACTTGGCCGTGGTAGCTGAGCCTTGAGGAGACTTCTGAAGTCTCCATGATATACCCAGCATATCTGCTGGGGTTTGACTAGAACCTTAATGGTGTATTTGTGGGCAAACCATTTCACGTGTTTGGATAATAGCTATACAGTGACCTGCATGGTCGTTGGGTTGGCTCCAGACTCTCCAGCTGGAGGAGTTAAGAATGGTGCCATTGTCAGGTGAGCTTGGGGTCTGTGAGAGTCAAAGAAATTTGGACAATGGCGGTCGCATTCCACTGTTCTCAGCCAAGGATTACAGTGTTGCAGTACGCTCCTTGGACATGCACCCTTACTTGCTTTTATTTGTGAGCCAACACACAATTAGATGAATAAGAGGACAAGTTTTGCTTGTGTACTGTCACTGGTATTTTTTACTTTTAAGGGCTTCTGTGTGAAAAGTATGTATGGTTACCTGTGTATTGACAGAAATTATACCAGAATATGATGATTTAATACAATATTCACCAATTTTTATTTTAAATGTCATGTATTATATTAGAGTGGAAAAGAGTAAACTAAGGAAGACCTTGTTCGGGGGGGGGCGTGGCTTAAAGACATAGGTGTCCTGAATTGGTAGTGCTCACTTGCAGATTGAGAGTAGGAACCAGGTAGCGTATGGTGAAGCCACACTCTTGGGCCTGACCAAGGAAAGTCTGCTTGTAGATATAGCCCCAGCTTGTACCCATCTTGCTATATAGGACTTGTGATGTATAGTATAAACACATCCCGCAGCCACTTGAGCGGCCATATGTTACTAACTGAGCAGCATTTTATTTTCAGCACTTTATTTTGTGGTGGTGTTGTTCATTGCATCTGTTCTCTTTTTGATTTATTAGGGATTTAGTAAAGTGGTGCTTAATCAATAAACATTGAAGTCTTTTCAGTTAGTTATGTCTCAGGTCTGCAATGTAAAGCCACTGAGGCAGCACCATATACTTCTTAATCAGTACTTCTCACCTTTTGGTATAAGGCTTTGCAGTTCTGAGCGGATTACAGGTTTCCTGTGCTGCCTCAAATGCTCTTTCATAAACCTTTTGCTGCAAGAGGGTACTGTGACAGGAGTTAGATGAGCTTTTGTTTCTATAATATAGGGAAAAATGGTTCTACTTCTAGTATGAGTGTTTATTAAGAGATATGAACCAGTACTTAATTTGTAATTTTTGTTGCTGTTAAAATAAGGAATTAAGAAGAAGGAAATCTAATATTTGTGTTTAGATCTAATCCTCCATACTAGCATAGCCATGGGCTGTTTGTGCTTGGTCTACATCATCTAGACTAAAAATAGCCTTCCTGTCATTTTATTGGCAGAGTTTTAGCTGCTCCTTTAATTCTGTTTAAAAATGGATAGAGAGAAAGGCAACATAAATATTGAATGTGTGCGGATATTCCAGTAAGTAACTAAAAGGAGATTCCTGATGCTTTGAAGAGTTCTGTAGTTAAATGGAATTCGCATTTTGCTTGAGTAAAGAGGCATTTTGTAAATTATTATTGTCTTTAAATGTGTTAGGTTAATTTTTATTTTTGTATTTGTATCATTAACGCAGCTACTTTCACATATCTAGGCGTAGACATACATTTGCTTTATTTTATTGGTGTCCTGCTTAGGTTTTGTTCTTTTTTGGTTTCCTTTACATTTTGATAAGAAGTTACTGATGAGGTATTTCATTTCTCTTCAGCTACATAAACAGCCACAATATTTCTAATTTTTCTTTTAATAAAGTGACTTTTTGCAGAGTAAGAAGGCAAATCAAAATCTTGAGCAACAGTCTGAAAATTTCTGTGTTATGTTTCTTTTTTTGAAAACCTGTGGCAACAACATAGGAAGAACTGGCTTGTTCTTGTTGTGTCTGTCGTAAGAAAACATGAGCTACCCTAGGAACTTTCAGGACCACAGTTACAGTACGGAAAAGGCAGTTTTGAGGTGGACTTGCATCTGTGTTGTTTTTTTCCTGATCTGAAAGGGCATTCTGGCTTTGAAAAAGCCATGAGAATTAGATTCAGGTTACTGAAACGCCCCTAAACCTACAAAGGAAAATGTTTGCTGTTTGTAGAGTAAGGCTCTCAGGTGGAAGGGTTACACTGAAAGGATTTTGTCAGTGGATTACTTATATCCTTATATAAGATGCACTTTTTGTGTAGTCTGAACTAAAAATTGTACACATACCATAGTGTCTTCTACTTGTACCTCTCCTGTCTTGCTCATCCACACCATGCCGTGTATTTGCATCTTTTAGGACAATATTATTCTGCACTTTCAGTTTAGGAGTTGTTGATTTTACATTAGAGCATCCAAAATAAAGTGAATAGATGCATTCCATCTGTTGCAAGTGCATAGCATTGACATAGGAGGTATCAGTTTTCAGAACTGATGAACAAAACAGAATATTTACTGGTGAATATTAGGCATAACGAGAGCATTGTTATATGTATGATCTAGACATCTGTTAAAAATATTTCTAAATAAAGCAGAATTTATACAAAGTCAGAAATACAGATGATTTTTATTGAGAGAAGTATCACTATTTATATGAACTGTTTAATTAATGAATATTCAAACTATTTTATAAGTATCTTTTAAGCTTTTTTTTTTCCTGGAAGAGGAAGTATGGTTCTGTACAAAATTACATTCCTAAAAGATTTACTGTTCTCAGCATAATAAAAATATTGTAAAATTACTTCTATCTTGAAAAATCAAGCCAGCTATTCTTGTTTCAGGTTTCATCTAATATATTGTTCCGTATGGTTGTATGATAAACACATTATTCCTTGAACAGGAATTAAGAGTAAAACTGCCAGGAAGGGGTTTTGTTGTCAGAGTAGTTCCCGCCTCATGTTTTGTAAGAGATTTCATGGTCCCATTGTAAAGAGTGGATGATTTAAAACGTGTTCCCAAGATAAACTTTCCCATTGTCATTAATGAGGATGGATAATACTGAGTGACAAGTGCATTAGGAATGACACAGAAAGAGCTGTTAGATTTGTCAGAGCATATCACTTCAGGCAATGAAACTTGAGGACATTCTCTTTTAGCAATTTTTTGCTATTTATTAGAGAACCAAGGACTGTGATTGCTCACACAGGTAGATTTTACCGTTTTGTTCATGAAGTATTTAGGTACTTTTGAAAAAGTAAAAGTGATAAATGTGACCGTTATACTCCACTGTGAGGGTTGCCAGTGGTTGCTTTGCTTGCAAATAGTTCAGCAAAACTAATGTACATTTATTTGTTTTCAAAAACGTTCATTTGGTAGATAATTTTTAATTTACATTATTTTTATTGAACATGAATATTTGAAGTTATATGATAAGAAGTGCTTTGAATTGTCATAGTGAAACATCTGGGATAAAAAAGCTTAAAATTAGGACACTATACATGTCATTTACATTGACTTAAAAAATTGCGTTTCTCCATAGAAAAAGACTTTTTAAATATTTATCTTTGAATAATTAATAATGTATGACTTTTTCTAGTGTTTAAACTCTTTCCAAATTCCAGCATGCCTATCAATTTCCATTTTGAACATGCAATTGGTCACTTTTTCGCCTTGATTCATCTTGCCTGGCTGCCAACCAAATTTTGCCTCTGTGTACCTTCTTGACACTAATAATGGCTGAGTTTCTGTTCGTTTGCGTGCAAGATTTCCCAAGCGGCAGTTTGGGGCTGGGATAAACTATCTATCATGATTGCGTACAACTAATCTGCCTCAACCAAACCACCAAATGATTGAAATTGCATTTGACAATTCACCTCTCCTTGGCGTGCCTGAGGTGAACATAGCTACAGACCGTCCCCGGAAGGGCATAGCAACTCCTCCATATGTTGGGGAGGATCCTTTTATTTGTGTCAAGAGACTTTTAGCAAAGCATGTATAGGCAGAGATTATTTTTTTTCTTTATTTCCTTGTTATCGGATGCATGGCTGCTGCTTTCTCCCAGCCAAACCATTTGGGTTTTTTTGTGAAGCATTTTCTGATTTTTAAGTCATTTAAGCTGTTAAACTCTTTTTCTGAGATAAACCAGTGTGATATTGTATGTACAGGAGATAAAAAATTCAAGAGGTGTTTAAAATGTCATGTATTGTTTGTTAGAACGTTATGCTATTAATAGACCAGTAGTGCTAGTCAAACATCAGAGAAGGTGCCTGTTACTGTGTTGACCTTTACCAAAGCTTACACCTGCTTGGAGCATTTTGGTAATATAGAACCTAAGAAAGAATGACAAAGCAAAATCTGCTGCTGTCATATAAGAAATCTTTTAATTCTTTTCCAAATTGTAAATTTATTCATATACTTGTATGCTTACTGGTATATGTATTTACTGGTATTTACTCATATACTGTATACTTACTGGTTTGAAAAGCTGTCTGTGTGAATGATCTGACAGAACAGACCCTTTATTTCTAGGGGAGATTACTCCAATAATCTTCAGAGTAGAAAGCTTTCTAGGAATGCATTCTGCTAAGTATTGTCCTTTTTGTATGAAGTCACTTTTATCATAATAGTTTAAGTAATAGCCTGTGTCGTCAGGAGTGCTACTTTTCATTAGCAATGTGTATGATTAGCTTCATCAGATATAATTAATTTGTTCAAATACAAAGTTTCTGAATAGTTAGGGTAATAAAATTCTGTGTCTAGGGAGACAATTTCTTTGTAGTTTTCTGCTATAGTTCCAATATGTTGAGTTAAAAGATACACTGTTTTGGTATATGGGTCCCTTCCAACTCGAGATATTCTATGATTCTGTGATAATCCAGATAGAGAATACTGAAGAACTGCATTCTGGGATATGTTTTGATTTCTATCTGTTTTGTGTAACAGCGTGTTTTCCTGTATTTGTGTATTTCAACAGAGGCATAAAGATCCACAGTCAAATTGTCCTTTCAAATAGGTACGGTCCATTCCTGTTGCTGAGGAGGGGGGGTTTCAGTGGTGCACTCAGAAAGGCATGACTATCAGTCTAATTTTCTTTCTGACACATCAAGTCATACTTCTGTCCTTTCTTAAAACTGAAATACATTTTTTGAAGCGCTTTCATTCAGTAGATTAAGTTCAAGCTGAATCAGTAATCTTTTTGAAATGCTTGACAGCTGAATCTAGTACATGTATCTATTTTAGTTGTGAGGAGGAAGGTAGGTAGTATGGGTATCATGCCTTCTGTAGCATTTCCAGCCAGCAAGTCCAGAAGAATGAGGACCATTTTGAATGTATAAATCATTAATCTTAGTAACCAGCTGTTCTGAAGGCAGGGAAGAATAACTCAGCCACACAGCTATGCTCAGTTCAGTTGTCACAGTAGCAGTGTACTAAATCTACCCATAATTTCTGTCCTGCTTTCCATATTTATTCATTTATTTATTATAATTAATTTTATTCTCAACCTTTTATCTTTGAATGTATTTCTGTGGCATTACGCAGTGCCCTGTGTAGACGCTGCTATCTCTAAGCCAGCTCTGCTGGGTACAAAAAGATAATAATGCCATGTTAGACCTGGTAGCCCAAGCAGAGCACCCACTTAACCGTAGCTATTTGTGTCATATTGACTCCACACGTTCTTGTTCTTTGTAGTAACTATTTGGTTTGTACGTGATTCCAGAACTTTTTTTCCCCCTTGGTATTAACCATGACTTCTTAAAAAAATAACTTCTTAAATTTTTAGCCTGGATTTGAGATGTTCTTGTGCATTCTTTCCTGTGTGACATCAACTCTTTATGCTATGACTTGGCATAATGACCTTCCTCATGTATAATAGTTATTGTCCACATCAGAATAAACAGTTGTCATAGAAAAATCAGATCTTTTTCTTTTTCTTTAATCTTGCATAAAAGGACTCTGAAGCTGAGTTATCAATAGATCACTAAAACGAAGTACCACAATTCCAGTTACTTAGATGTTTTCAATTTTTATGCAAAAACTTACAAATCTGACATTATAAGTGACTACAAGTTTACAAATAAATTAAAAATAAAGGGTGTAGCAGTCCGGGATATTTTTACGATATATTTAAATCTAAATCTTGAGACACTAATGAACTGCTGATTGTTGAAAACATTGCCTATAAAAAAAGATTATTTTGCTTATGATGACTTAAGAGTATATAACTGCTTGTCTTGATCAGTTCCTCTGTGTTAGTCTGAGGCCTTTAGTCCCTTCTGAGTGCTTAGATTTTTTTCGTTCATTTCAATATTCCAATTTTGATTTCTTAGATAGTTTCTACACGACAGTTCCTTGTCTAGCTAGAAACATACGTGACAGCTCCTTTCTGGGAGTACTGAGTGGCAGTGACTGAAAAGACAGATTGCTGGTTTTATAATGTGCAGTTTTGTAGTACTATGATTTTGACTTCTGGTGTATTCAGCCAGATTAATTACCCAAGAACGGTTTGTGACTTATGACTTCAAAGAAAACGTAAGATTAGTAATATATTAAATACGAGGTAACTTAACCAACTATGCTTACAGGACTGAGTTTGTTGACCACTTCCTAATTCTTAACAAGTAGCCGTAAAATGAAGATTTTTTTATTAATCTGTGTATTAAAGTGATCAAGATACTTTGTTATCTGCACCAATTTTATTAGAGAACCAGTCATAGTGTCCTGATATGTGCTGGTGACTTAGCCTGGTGTATTTACCAAAGATACAAGTTTGAAATTATTGAATAAATTAGTTTGGTAGCACTGTAAGTATGATTTCTTGTCAGTTATTACTTCCTGTCACTTAGGTATATCTTTCAGTTTTACATTGTTAAACATAGTTATGTAATACAGGTATTTCATGTATCCCATTAGATATTCCAGAAAGATGTGCATTGTAAAGAAAATGTGAAGCTGCCCAAAATGTGAAAAATTAATGTGTTATCTTTTTTAAAAATAAGCAGAAAACTTTAAAAATATATCTGACATATTTTTTTTAAATCATCTTGTCAATTTTAATTGTACACTTAAATTTATTGTATTTCTCTTCTCACACCCAGTTACACCCTCATCACCAAGTAGTTCTGACCTTAGGATCTCTAAGTGCCCTTCTGTGCGATTATAGTAGTCATTGAACATTACATTTGAAGATGAAATTTCTTTGTAATTTCTGCCAAGCAACTTCCCTGTATTAATCTAAATAAGATCATTACACCAATGTGTACAGCATGGACAACAAACAGGAGGAACTGGAAGCTGCTGTGCTGCTAGAAAGCTGTGACCTAACTGCCATTACTGAAACTTGGTGGGACAAATCCCATGACTGGAGTGGAGCCGTCAATGCAACAGGCTCTTCAGCAGGAACAGGCGAGGAAGGAGGGGTGGAAGCGTTGCCTTCTACATCAAGAAAAGGATAGAGTGTGAAGAGCTGTCCCTGAAGAATAGCCACAAGCACGTAGAAAGCCTATGGGTAGGACTCAGAGACAAACGCAACAAAGGGAAGCCTGTGGTTGGTGTCTACTACAGGCCGCCCTATCAAGGGGCTGAGGGACTTCAGCCACCCCAGCATCTCCTGGAAAAGTAGCATGGCGAGCTGTAGGCAATCCAGAAGGCTCCCATAGTGTATGGAGGGTAATTTCTTAAGCCAGGTAATAGCCAGGCATACGAGAGGGGATGCGATATTGGACCTGTTGGTCACCAACAAAAGTGAGCTAATTGGTGACGTCAAGACTGGAGGCAGCCTGGGCTGCAGTGATCACGCACCAGTGGAGTTCATAGTCCTGAGGGATAAGGGTCATGTGAAGGGTGATCTAAAGTCCTGACTTTACGACCCTGAATTTTAGGAAAGCAAGCTTCCAGCTCTTCAAGGAGTTAATCAATTGCACCCCCTGGGGAACTGCCGTCAGGGACAGGCAAATAGAACAGAGCTGGCGTATCTCTCGATCCCCAGGTGTAAGAAATCAGGAAAGGAAGGCAAGAGACCAGATGGCTGAGTCCAGCCCTGCTGGTCAAACCAAAGGGCAAGAAGGAAATGCACAGGCAACGGAAGCAGGGACAGGTATTCTAGGAAGAGTATAGGGATGCTGCCCAGTGGTGCAGGGATGGTGTCAGGAAGGTCAAGGCACAGCTGCAGATGAACTTGACAAGGGATGCAAAGAATGATAAGAAGGGCTTCTACAGGTGTGTCAACCAGAAAAGGAAGGTCACAGAAAGCGTACCCCCCTGATGAGCAAGACTGGCAAATTGGTGACAATGGACAAGGAGAAGGCTGAGATAGTCAAAAACTTTTTTGCCTCAGTCTTCACTGGCAACCTCTCTTCCCGCATCTCTCAAGTGCATAGACCAAAAGATGGGGACTGGGGGAGCAAAGTCCCTCCCACTGTAAGGGAAGATCGGGTTCGTGACCATCTAAGGAACCTGAACATATGTAAGTCTATGGGACCTGATGGGAATGCATCCCAGAGTCCTGAGGGAATTGGCTGATGTAGTTTCCAAGCCACTCTCCATAATATTTGAACGGTCATGGCAGTCAGGTCATGGTGGCTGGAAAAAGGGGAATATTGCGCCCATGTTTAAAAAGGGTAGAAAGGAGGACTCTGGGAACTACCGACCTGTCAGCCTCACCTCTGTGCCTGGGAGAATCATGGAACAGATCCTCCTAGAAGCTATGCTAAGGCACATGGAGGACAGGGAGGTGATTCAACATAGCCAGCATGGCTTCACCACGGGCAAGTCCTGCCTGACCAATGTAGTGGCCTTCTATGATGGAGTGACTACACCAGTGGACAAGGGAAGAGCTACGGATGTCATCTATCTGGAATTCTGTAAGGTCTTTAACACAGTCCCCCACAACATCCTTCTCTCTAAATTGGAAAGATATGGATTTGGTGGATGGGCTGTTTGGTGGATGAGGAATTGGCTGGAAGGTCGCATGCAGAAGGTAGTGGTCAACATCTTAGTGTACAGATGGAAATCGGTATCAAGTGGTGTCCCTCAGGGGTCCATACTGGGGCCAGTACTGTTTAATATCCTCATCGGTGACATAGATTGTGGGATTCAGTGCACTCTCAGCAAGTTTGCAGACGACCCCAAGCTGAGTGGTGCAGTTGACACACATGAGGGATGGGATGCCATCCAGAGGGACCTGGACAAGCTCAAGAAGTGGGCACATGTGAACCTCATGAGGTTCAACAAGGCCAAGCGCAGGGTCCTGCATCTGGGTCTGGGCAACTCCTGGTATCAAGGCAGGCTGGGGGATGAAGGGATTGAGAGCAGTCTTGCCAAGAAGGGGTTACTGGTGGATGAAAAGCTGCACATGACCCACCAATGTGCGCTCACAGCCCGAAAAGCCAACCATATCCTGGGCTGCATCCCCAGCAGTGTGGCCAGCAGGTCAAGAGAGGGGATTCTGCCCCCCTACTCTGCTCCCCCCCTGGAAGTCCCGTATCCAGCTCTGGCGCCCTCAGCACAGGACAGACATGGACCGTTGGAGCAGGTCCAGAGGAGGGCCACAAGAATGGTCAAAGGGATGGAACACCTCTGCTGTGAGGAAAGGCTGAGAGAGTTGGGACTGTCCAGCCCGGAGAAGAGAAGGCTCTGGGAAGACCTCATTATGGCCTTTCAGTACTTAAAAGGGGCTTATAAGAGAGATGGGGACAAACTTTTTAGCAGGGCCTCTTGTGATAGGACAAGGGGTAATGATTTTAAACTAAAGGAGGGTGGATTTGGACTGGATATAAGGAAGAAATTCTTTACTGTGAGGGTGGTGAAGCAGTGGCACAGGTTGCCCAGAGAGGCGGTAGATGCCCCATGCCTGGAAACATTCAAAATCAAGTTGGATGGGACTCTGAGCAACCTGATCTAGCGAAAGACGTCCCTGCTCATTCTGTGATTCTGTGGTCATGACATGGCCCTGTGTGAAGTATTTACAGGCAAAAAGAAGTTATTTTTGTATAAAAGGGATTTTCATGTATTTTTTCATGTTGAGTGATGCATATTAAGACGGTTTTTGTAATTCATGCATTTTAACCATTGCTGACATAGGCTTTAAGTGCTTGCACATTCAACTGTAACACACAATATGGCATGTATAAATGGTGTCATATCTCACAAAGTCTTTCCTCTGGAAGTCAGCAGTGCCGAAGCTAGATCATAAAACTTGTCTCTCATCTTGAATGTCACTAGTGCATGGCATTTTAAGCTTTAAAAGTGCAGTACCTATCTTTGAAGCATTTTAAATCAATATCAGACAAGACTCTTGGGATACAATGAATGTTGTTGTATATGAAAAAGTAAAATCTCAGATTCCTTTGTGAAGGTGGCCACTTCATTTAAAATGAGGTTTTTTTCTTACAAAACCAACATATGAAAGTTACCCAAGTTCAAATTAACTATTACCTGAACATTTTTTGTATATACTTAATTATCTATGTTCTTATAAAGTGGAAAGTTGAATGGTAATCTGATTTATCATAATCTGGCTCTGATCATACTTTAACAGATTTGTGATTGCTAGGCCCTGTGGGTATTCGTGTGTCCTAAGTAACTACAGCAGTTGTGACAGCAATGAAGCTATTGGTAAGAAGTCTTCAAAACATTAAAACATCATAAACAGCAGAGAAAGTTGATGCAAATCTAGTCTGTAATTCAATGAAGGCTTCCCCATCAATTTCCATATCTACACACACTGCGGTGATTCATAACAGCTTTGTTATTGTAGAAGCAAGAAGAGATCATTACAATGCCTTTGTATTACAGAAGCATAATTTTAAAATCCACTTGAAATTAAATTATTGCTTTCGGAGACTGAAAATAGAATAGACTTTTAAACTTCTACTTCAAAAAAATAGTAATTTTTATAAAAGAGAGTATGTAATTCTCTCTGTCGTGTTGATAAAACTTCACATATTATCGATCTTCTCAAAAATACTCCATGGACCACACATAGTTGCAGTTCCTGGGATGTGACAGATGTTAGGGAAGTGTCAAGTCAGTCTTTCCAGTGACTAAAGACCTTGTGTAAAAATGTACAAAAAAGTCATTTTGGGGTTTGTGAGGTTTTTTTGAAAGCCATGAGAGCTATTTACACAAAACTGTGCTGCAGAGACTGCTGATTTGTGAAGCTGAACAGACTGTGTATGTGTTTGTGCAAATGGAATCAGTAGAAAGCTGCATGAGCATCCAGTTGATATGTCTATAAAACTCATAGCCGTTACTTAGAAAAAAATCAGATAGTCTGAAAGTAAAATAATAGCAGAGGCATCATTTGCCCTTCCAGAGAGCAGGATGAATCTTAGGGGATTGGATTACAATTGCAATTAAAAACAAGGATACTTTGGGTTGGCTAAAGCTGACCCCAGGAATTCAGCTGATACTCTTTTTCAGGTTTTTCGGAAGAGCAAGAGCACTATTATGCCCGAATTGGCATAACAGTAAATGGTCACAATGTGTCAAACGTACTGCTTTTGTTTAGAGCAAGAAGAAAGGACATGAATATATCTAGAGAGAAACATCGTTTTTCAGGCAAGGGATTTATTTAATTTAGCAAGTATTTACATACTAGTTTAAGAAAGACCTGATCATTGTTCAGGTTATTTGGCTTAAAATACTAATAGTATATCCTAAATGCTTATATGATAAGTCTGTAGTGTCAGTTTAAAATAAAGTTAAGGCACAAGGCTGAGAGAACATATGGGACTTTGAATGAATTTTAGGTTTCGTCAGGTATGATCTGTGGCAGAGTGAACAATACTAATTACAGGAGTGTTCCTTTCACCCATCCTGGGAAAGGTGATGGATCAGCTTATCCTGGAGGTCATCATCAAGCAAGTGGAGGAAAAGAAGGTTATCAGGAGTAGTCGGCATGGATTCACCAAGGGGAAATCATGCCTGACCAATCTGATAGCTTTCTACAATGACGTGACTGGCTGGGTAGATGGAGAGCCGTGCATGTTGTCTACCTCGACTTCAGCAAGGCTTTCAATATGGTCTCCCATAACATCCTCCTAGGGAAGCTCAGGAAGTGTGGGCTTCTCATCTAAAAGCAGTTATTGCTGTTTCTGAAGCTGTGTCATGCAGACAGTGATAGGTAGCACACACACACACACACACGGAGTATATATGAAATATTTCTATTTAATGTGAAGCAGTTGACCTTTGGACTGGGACACGGAGAGTTAAGTTGTGGTCTGCTGAATGATATAGTCTACTGGACTTGGACTAGGATATTTCATCAAATGGCATAAGGGCTGTGTACCACTTGGCTGAATAGAGATCACAAACAAAACATAAGTTTGCCAGATCTCCGTCCCCATTTCTCCCGTCTTCCTTGCAGAAAGTTTTAAGTTTTTGGAATCCTAGCCATGCCAGGCTCCACACAACAGCATAGATGATGGGTAGATCTCACTGCTAAAGTACACCTTTTTCTCCCTTGCAAGGAAGTTCCTTCTCAACAGTTCGAAGGGTGATGTGTTGCTTTGTTGAGTGAACTGGGTTCATTTGTTTTCCCAAGTCTGTCATCAAAACCTAGATCTCAGTTCCTGTCATTCTGGACTAATGGTTAAAGCTAAAGGAGTCTCCATGATCCCGTATCTTAGCTGGACAAAAGCTTGCTCCTGGTCTAACTCTCCTGGTTTCTCTCTCTCCCTCTCATGCAAGATGCCATTTTCCTAAGACTGCCCCCTTCTCCAGCAGCCCCTCAGGAACTTTCAATTTTTTGTCTCTATATGGTTGCCTGCTTCATCTTTGCTAAGCCCTGCAGCTGTCAAAAGCTTCTTGTGCAACTGAGATGTACAGGAAGAGGAAAAATCTTGCATTTTCTCCTATTCCTTTTGCAAAGAGAAGGGAAGAAGGAAAAAAAAGGCAATGTCAGGAGATAAAGCTATAGAAGAGTGCTGCAGGTCACAGCTTTTGACCCTGTTTGCCACTACAGGTGGGACCATGGAAAGAAAATTGATTGTACTGTGGAGAGAGCTACACGTACCCGTACACGCACACCCCCGACCCTATCTCTAATCCTTTGGCTGCAGCTAGAATAGTGTTTTACAACTCTATTAGGATGAGTCTGGGAGAGCTGTTCAGGCTAACGGTGCCAGGCCTTATCTTCTGAAGCAGAGGCAAAAGTCAGGAACTTGCTGTGTTAGGATTTCATCAACATAGTTTTCACAGAAGAGGAAATTTTTGAGGAATTGTTGAAGGAGTGTAGTGAGACATTTTGTGAAGTTTCATATGTAGAGTGTCCGAAACAAAGGAAGAGAAAGCAAGAAACAGATTTTACAAATAGAGAGTAAGTATGCTGCTGTTTAAGAGGTGATATGGGAATTATGGGAAATTGCAAGGACCTTGAAAATTAAGAGACATGGTTTGAGATTGCTTCAGTAGTAAAAAATGGGATAATAGAAGGGCAGAGGGAGGTTGGTGTTCCTGACCAAAGCACTGGGCTAGGAAAATAACCTTTGCAATAACGTTTAGAATATGTCTGAATTTATCAAGACAATAAAGACTGCAGAGAAATAATTCAGGTCTTGACAAGGGAAGCATAAAATATATGGACTGAGGAGAATAGTCACCTACTAGGAGTGTTCTAAGGGAAGAAGTATTGCTTTGTGCTTAATTTGTATGTGCTATTTAACTTTTGAGAAATGAACTGTCATGATCTGAATTTGCAGTGTCTAAGTGCTAGTGTTACACTATTATGAGCTATCATATTATCTCTTTAATTAAACCTCCTTGTATGCATTATCATAGCCAGTATTCTGAAAGTCATGGATCTGTTGAGGGGTTTTTGATACTTCCTCCACTTCTTGTTTTGGTTCCTTAGTTTAACTACCAGCTTCCAGCTGCTGAGTTCTCTGCAAGAAGACTGCGACTATTAATACAAATTTGATTGAGGTCTCATCTGATTTAGAAGTACAGTTTTCATGAAGAATGTTTTCACAAGCACACAGCAACCAATGTCAGCGAAATCTTTGTGTCCTCGTAACCATAACATAAATGAGTCATAAAAAGCAAGTGACATAAACAGGCAATGTAGTTGATTTGCTTCTTGATTGGACTATAAATAATAATACTTGAAGTGTAGGATTTCAGAGCCATGTGGAGCAAACGATGTAAGAACTAGTAGGACTATCAGACTTAGCCCTGAAGACTTTCACTGCCTGTACCAAATGGCAGAGGATAGCATTGTCAGGCTGAAGTTCAGCATGGGCATAAACTCTAAGGTATTCTAGTTTAACGTTGTGAATCAGCCTTTTCTTCTGGATTTCTGCTTTTAAAGGAGCTGTGTTTTGACTGTAGGCAGTTTCTATGTAGTCATTCACTGTCTTCGGTCGTCTGCATGAATGCTTCCATGCTCAGCTTCATCTGAAACTGAGATGAAGCCAGGAAGTTGTCTAGAGTGTGAATCAATTGTGTCATTGCATGATGCAGGGGGTGGGAGCAGATAAATCACTACAGGTTCTTCTGGGTGCAAAACTTTCTGTACTCTGTATGAGTTTTTGCTCTAATCTGTAGAGCATAAATGTAGCAAACAATATAAGAAATTAAAGGGATCTGAAATGACAAAGCTAAACACTTGTTGGGGTCTGGAAGAAAACAGAAAGGGAAAAAATAAGGGTTCAATGATTTGTAGTTAAGTGAGGACAGAAGAAAACACTATACAGAGGAAGAAAATGAGGACATAGGGAACAACTAAATCAAAGCTTCAATTAAGATGATTAACTATATAACAGGTTTTTAATTCATTCTTTTCTAACAGTGTCAAGGACAGGTTTTGGGTCACCCTTGCCTAGCAGAAAGGCAGTGAGCGTAATTCATTGAGGACAAGGTGGGTAGTATTTTTGAACCACAATGCCAAACAGCCATAGTATTTGAGAACACTTGTTCTACTCAGATGTCTTGGTTTGTCTGGTAGATTTGTCTGGGTTTGTCAGATTTTTAGAAAAAACAAAGTACTGTCTCAGTGGTTTTAAATTAATTTGTTCTTGCAACTGGGATTTAACAGTTCCTTTGAAGCAATTATTATTTTAGTACAAGTGTATATGAGATGCTACCTGTCAATGAGTACTTGGGGAATCCTCAGTATGCAGATCACTGACCTGATAAACTGTAACAGCTCCATGGGAGTTGTTATGGTCTGTCGCATCAGTGAGTATTTAGGGACTCTTTAATATGTTGATTATTAGGATAGTAAAAACGTCTGCAGCCCATTGTGTCAGGGCAGCTGTTCCACATGAGCGTTAAGATATTGCACAGCCTTGCAGAATGTTGTAGAAAAGTAGTTGACTGCGCTTGTGTAGTAGCCATGATTTTACATTAAGCAAGTGGTCTTTTTTAACATTTTCCCAAAATAATAAATTTAGGCACTAATCCTCATACTAAATTTGTTGAATTTTGAGATTGCATTTATAAAAATGGCCATTTTTCAATCACACAATGAGTGAACAAAAAATTCCCAGATTGAATTCTGTGCTGATTCTTTTCCTGCTTTTTTGTCTGCAGTTTAAGAAGTAAACAACAAAAGTAACAGAAATGCTCCCATCTAGAAATGTCTGTCCAGAGAACGGGCCAGGAATAAATTATTTCATAAATAATCCAAATTTTTTAGTAGCTTTCTAAGATAAAGCAAATTTGCTACCTGACATGATCAGATCCATACATGAAGTTGGATTCTTCGTCTTGATCTCAGAAGTATCAGACACTTGGGTTAAATTTTGTCATGATTTTTATTCTTTGAATTTTCCTCTATAAATGGAGAGAGATTACTGACTTCCGTAAAATGAGATTCTGAGCATATGGGCATGAGTAAAAATGGTGTTAGATAGAACTTTTTGCATTTCAATATGTAGTTACAATTTGAAGAGTTTGAAGTAGTTGTGTGAGGAATTTATACAGGAAAATACTCGTGATGTTCACAAAGTCTTGGTTTATCATCGTGTGCATCTTCATCCAGTCAGATCACCAAACTTTCTTTATTTGAAGCATTCTTATACTTCTAGCACTTGCTAGTGTAGTTAAAAATAATTTTCCTTTTTTTGGCTCAGTGCTTCAGAAACTGTTCAGGATGCTGGTATATAGTAAATTTTACATTACTTAGGAATAGTTTGGCTTTTCTTGTTTGACACAAATCTGGTTTTGAATGGTGCACCAAGGAATTTAGTTTCACAGGTCAGACGGGCACCTTGTCAAGTTGTGTTCCAGGTTTGTGTCAGTCACTGCTGTAAATTAAGCAGAAGTTTAGCTGCTTCAGTGTTTTAATGTAATATTGCTAACTTTTGTTACCATTTTCTATGCATATGAAGAAATACATAATAAAGTAATGTAGATGCCAAAGCTGCAAGTATGTAATGAATGCTGTTAAAGTAGAATGTGGGTCCGAAGTCCTTAATTTTTAAAGTTACTGCAAATTTTGTCTAGATTTTTCCTCTAGGTAATTAATATGAGAAAATGCCTAGTACTGAACTTCAAGGGAAAATTTTTAAGTGGTGTTTACTTTTGTGTATATTTACATCTAAAGGGATGTTGTATAGATGAAGCATGAAACTGTAGGGTTTGATGTCAGAATTTTAAACGTGATTTTTCCATTTGTCAAAACCTAAAATAAAAATGCAGTTTTCAAGTACATGCCCTAAAACTGCTGAAAAGCTGTCTGGTTTGTAGTGGTCCCTTTACTACTCCAAATCTGTCACTGGGGAAAGTGTGGAAACATGATGAGTACACTTTCATGCTCGTACTATTAGAAGAAACCCACTAGAAATATCCTCAAGGAGTCTGTAAATCTTTCCCTAGTGTTCAAAACACACCTTAAGCTTAATGTTTTGAGTGAACAGGAGAGAGAGAAAAATAATGTGTCTTACTGAGAATACTTTGAAAAGCAAAATCTGATTCAATCTCTTCTGGTTCTTTGTACAGTCATCCAGAATAGTTCAGTCTATTTTCCAGTCAAATTTAAGACCAAAGTAATTGTGTAGCTGTAGGTTTAGTTTTATAACTGACAACAGTGGCTGGATTTGTGAGCTTTCTTCCCAGTTCACTAATAAATTAAATTTTAATTTTGCTCTTTCTAAATTCAGATTTGAAGAATCTGAAGATGTAGTGGTAACATTTTAAGCAGTGGATGCTAATTTTTGCTTCTGAAACTGAGGCAAGCTGTGAAAAGCAAAGACTTATTAGGAGGAGTTGTCAGCATAAGTTTACACCTTTGATGTACACTGAGGTTCTCAAGGTTTCTGAAATTACATTTCTGATTTGAAAAAATATGCCATTATATCTATTACTAATACTCTTAGGAAAATAACATATCATGGTAACTGTATGCCGAATCAAAAAAATACATGGAAAGTAAGAATCATAAAATATTAATAAAGTTAACAAGTTACCATGACTGCTAGAATGATATGAAATGATCACATTAAGCAAATTATTGGGATATGAAATGAACAATATGTATAAATTATAGAAAAATTATTAATTTCCTTAAGCATGCCAGATTCAGCATTTCAAGAGTCAGTTTATGATTACAAGTTTGTGATGACTTGATATTTCAATTAAAATCATTTATGTTTGTATTGTAATCTCAATGCCAGTTATAAAATTTACTTAGGATAGGTTAATCAATAGTGACAATGAAATTTACACAAAAATACATTTCTAAAATGTACATAAGGCCTTCATCCTCTTCTTGCGGAGGTACTGTTATAAATGGAAAGAAATATGGAGATGGCTTCCCATCGTACTGCTTTCACGGGTGATTGTTAATCTATATATTCTCTACCCATGTTCTGAAGAAGCACTCACTGAAGGACTTGTTGAGAAATTTTGAATGGTGGCTTTCATGATCCATTCAAAAACTGGGAAAAGAATAAGTGTGTTAAGCCAACTATACACTTCTAACACATATGTTACATATATGTATACACACATATATATGCATATGTATATATATAACATACTCCCAGCTCCTTTTCAAGAAAGCAGGGAAAAGTCCTGTAAAATTCGTTGTGATATTGCAGAGGGGAAAGGTGTGAGTTTATGGTTTTTTTTTTTCTTTCTCCTTCTTCCCTTGAGGCTCTCCATTTTCCTCCTAGACTGTTTTCCTTATCACCTTTGAAATCATTTGTCTTTCATTCCCACTTCCCATTTTTTTATACCTTCTCTCCTGTCCTTATGAGGTTTTTGTTCTCAACTTTTCTTTTCTCTTACATGAAAATATGTAGTAAAATTCAGATTAACATACGCAACAGTATTGTCTGCACAAAAAGTTTCCTTGCTTTCAGGAAAGTGGAATAATGAAAATAAAATTTTTAAAAGATAACTGCTATAACATCATGAATAAATGTGTGTTCCATTCAGTGGAACAGAAAACCTAGGCTTTTTTTGCAGTTTGCTATCTTTTTAGAAAGAGTTAAGAAGTAATTTTGTTTATAATTTGCATTCCTGCCCTTGGAAGGGAGGAAGAAATATTCATTGCAACTGAAGATGATCTTTCACTTGCCTCAGCAGTAAGGGGGACAGCATGTACAGGCATGGCCATTACCTTCTGCTTACTTTCCTTATGTTTCCTTCAACCCAAGTAGTGATTCTGACTTCTGATGCCCGTGATGAAGTGGTCGTTTTGCACATTGCAAGTTTTAAAAATAGACTAGATCAGATCTAATGAATTTGAATAGCGTCCATTACTACTGAAAGATTTCTACATTGCCTCTTCCGGATACTCACCCGCCTTGCTTTTATGCTGATTTAGCATTAGGTGATTATCACAAAACAGATCTTCCAATTAATTTTCCAGTATTTAAAGTCTGTGTTTCACAAATGGTCATGATGATAACACATCAGTCAACTTACTTAATGCACGTACTGTTTCAGAATAGTGCCCACAAGTCGCATCAGTAGCGGTGCTCCTCTGACTGTTTGTGATCGTGTGCGTACAAGCTATATGGGCTGACAGTTGGTAGTATCCAGGGGGTGTTTGTCTGCAGCAGAATTCAGAGATGCGTGTGTGAGCCCTGCCCTCTCCAAATACTGTGTACACTTTCGTAGAAGGGGAGGTATATGTCCTTTCCGTACTGCTTACATACAGCATAGCTGAGACAGAGATACAGCTCGTTCTGTAAATATCTTCCAGGTTAACCCGCTTTCTTTTGGTGGCAGCTTTTTTCATTGCCTCAGAGATCTGTGACAGTCTTGCTCCTCTTCCTTTCCATCCATCTTCTTTCTGCCTTAGCTTTGATCACTGAGTATTTTTTCCCTAGAAAGTCCAGGGGATCTTCTTTTGAGACCACCACATAGCTTCTTTCTGTCTGGTAGGGAGCAAGCTTTAGCGTAACAAAGAAGCCAATTCCTGTCCAACAAGGGACTGCTGGGCCCTTGAAATTAATGATGCTTTGTGAGAAACACTGCTCAAGGCCCCCGTAATGCCAATGTTCATGGGGACGGGAATTCGAAAGAGAAAAAGAAACTCCTTACACTGTAACTGTTTCTCAAGTTTTAGTATCAAATATACATTCACATTTTCAAGGATTCTGGAGTTGAGAGAAAGGACAGGGTACCGCTTTTTTGGCTTCTGCATGGCGTGCAGTGACAACAGCATTTACCCGTGTTGTTACAACTGAGGGTAAAATCTCCTGAGATAAGATTTGTCTAGGTTAGCATCAAGTGAAGTAAGACAGATAGCACACCTCAGTGAATAAACCATTACAGGTAATTAATCTTTCTTTCTTCTATTTACCAAACACTGTGCAACATAGCTTTTAAAATTATTGAGAGACATTTCTACTGAGAAGAGAAAACTGTTAAACAGATAACGAGCTAAGCGACAAATTGGTCATCTTCACACGGATACTTGATACGTATGCTGTTCTGTGTAACAGCAAAACTACCATTTATGCAAATAAAGGGAAGCAGCCTGTACATGAGTTGAAGTTGCAGGCCAGAGGTCGTGGAGTCATTTGTGATTTCATCTCTATGAAAGCCTTAACATTTGAAATGAAGTCCGAATATGAACCTATTATTTGATCAGTGTACTTCACCATCAAATGTTGCTCTAGTAAAGCGAGATGACAAAATATCTAAATAATGTGTGCATTTCAAGATGCCTTCATTTCTGTTTATGTACAAAAATATATTTGTGTAATGTGTAATAGGGATTTTAATAAATGTTTGAAAATGGATTTCTTAATATGCTCATTATGTTTCTGAGCCTGCTAATTCTTTAAGGAAATGAAGAAAAAATAATGAAATGATGTTACACAGGTACTTAATTTTTTTTATCTCTGATACTACTCTGGTAATTAATGTCTGGTTTATGCAAAATAGACGATATCTCTTACTGGACACATTACTGTCAAGAAAATATTACTTGCCTTAATTATCAGTAATGAAGCAGGGATAAGCTGCTCACTTAGATATAATATATCTAATGACCTTTTCAGCTAGAGGTTGTGATGAAAGGTATCAGTTTCACAAATTATGCCTCGTTCAGTTTCTGGCCTTTGTCTAGATTAATGTTTTGAGGATGAGTTTTAAAGTCAGACATAAATTGTGTTTGGTGTTTAAAATTGATTTAGTGTCTTGCTTTTAGTGCATCATTTTCTCTCTTATAAATTACACCAAGCCTCATTTTTATCTTCATGTTTTATTATGAAAGTCAATAGTTAAGTCTAGTCTTGTCTTATTAACAGCTGCTGTATATTTTGACAATAGTAGCTGACAGAGGAAAGCTTTAATAAGCATTTTAATATGAAGGTGTATCATGATTTTTAAAAAAGCTTCAGTTATGTTTATTTTTTAAAACTTTTTGATCAAAGTTTTTCTTTCCTGATGCTTAACATATAAACCAATTTAAAAAACATAATCTTTCCTAACTTCTATTCTAGTTAATACTGTTAGGACTGAAGTGGGTAAAGTTAACCACTTTCAACCTTTTGCTTAATCTGTGCTCTTCAATATGATCTTCTCCAAAGTATCTGATTAACTGTGTAAATATGGTAGTTTTTATGTACGGTGAATAGGTACAGGAAGCGTTTCTCCGTGTCCTTAATGACTCAAGTCCAAGTGGACTTCCACTGATGTAGTCAGTTTGGTGAGCAGTTTGAGTCTGTGACCTAGACATGATTCAGATTTTTTTGGACGATTCAGCAGCAACATCAGGAATTAATCTGACAGTTCATTTACTCTGAAGGATGAAATGGTGCAGTGATGTTTAGTAAATTTTTAAAATCCAATGTACATCAGTACCTTTTGGAAAATAAGTTCTATTTTGTTCTTCTCTTGGCACTAATTCTGTAAAGATTCAGTCATATTGTGGTGCTTGTACATCCAGCATACTTGGTTTCTGGCAGTTGGATGTAATATAGGAAAAAGTCCATAAGAAAGGATCGGTTTTATCTGTACTGATACATGAAAGGAAGATGTAGATGTTATACTCTAGCTCTGCGTGCTACATATTTACCATCAATGATAAGCAATATGTCCCGTGGATCAATTTAAGCAGTAAGCATCAACTTTCATTCCTACAGCCAGCATTTTAGTTGCTTCCAGTGTAGTTTATGGAGCTCTCGGAAACAGCTACACCCATAATAATAGGTAGGGTGGAGGTTCCTTAGGTCTCAGCTCAGGTGTGAAACCACTCTTCAGTCTTCTGACATACAGGAGTGAGGTGACAGAGTCTCTAAAGACCAGATTTCTATTTCACTTGGAGGAGTTAAACTTTAGCCTTTGTCTGTGTTGAACAGGATGTTGAGACAACTACATCTTACCTTCCCAGTGGTAAAACTCTCACACTGTCCTGTTCTCAGCCTGCCTCTGTGTCCTTAATGCCATGAGGGCGTCAGAAAACATTGACTTTTATCAGAACTCTCTTCAGTTTGATTTGACAGAAAGAAACCTGTCAATAATATAGGCAATTGCTCAGATCCACAGTGTGATTTCCAAGAAAATAAACCCCACAGTGACCTCAGGCTAAAATGAGAGGAGGGAGGACAAAGCAAACTGTTCTTTAGAAAGCCTGGGGGATACTAAGTTAATTGGTGTAGCAGGAATTAATCAGCTGATCCCGATTCTACTTGCCTCAACCAAAGAAAAGATGAAGGGCCTGATGCAGAAGGAAGCAGCCCTGTTCTTGCCATGACTGTGGTTTTTAAGATAGCTCATTCCCCAGCCTGGACTGTGTGCGATCTCCTGCTGTTTAGTCAAGATTCCACTGCTCTTCGGCGTGGAGAAAAGAAATATTTCTGCATTTCATAGTGTTGATTCCAGAGTTTTGGACAAACTGTTTGCCATCCTTTTCACAGGAAGGAGGGAATATGATGAGTGCTAAGCCAAAGAATATGCTGCTCTTTTTCCTTGTCATAATACTATAATGTAAGCATGACTGCTTTTAAAATTGGCGTTTCTGCAATGTATTTTAAAAATTTTAAATGGTCACTTTGGGTTTTTTTGCCATTTTAATATGTCTCCCTTTTCAATAATGTTTAGTCTAGTGTGAGAACAATAAATTGCATTTGATTTACACTTTGATTTGCTTGATACAGTGTTACATTAGACACAACCTGGATGTAAGATACACTGAAAAACTTCACTTTATTAGAAGTACCACCCTTTGAACCATGACATTTCTTGAAATGAGGTTGAGTAATTAATCAGTAAGTGGGACCTTAACAGTGTGGTTAGTAGGAAGAAAGCAGCAGTAAGTGTAAATTAAATCGTATTCTTCTCTGTCAAGCACTGTTTTATTGTGCTAACAAACAATGAAGAAAGGAATTAAATTAAAGTATAGCTACAATAAATGTAAGTGTTATCAACAGGTTGTCAAAATGAGTTGCAATCTTTCATATGAACTAAAAGAGTACTTAGATATATTTGAAACCAAACCCAATTATTTAGAAGACTGTAAACAGAGTGGGAAAAAGCAGAAATGAGAAAGAAATAAAAAAAAAATTACCAAGTGGAACAAACTGAAAAATTGTTGGAGACACTGGAGAAACTAAAAAATTAATTTTAAAAGTGGTAACTTGATTATTAAGTAGTAATATACTTGGTGTAAGAGTGTGGAAAGAGCAAATACATCAAATTGTTTGGAATAATAAGTAAACTGCATCAGCTGCAGTGGTTTTTTACTCCTTCTGATCTCTCCTTAAACTGTATCACTGCCAAAACGGACAAAAAGATAATTAATAAATTTAATTATCATAGTTTAAGGTAGGTGAAATGAACATTCAGTGGTGAGGGAATAAATTTCCTAATGTGTTTGTGGATCTAAAAAACTCTTACATGTGTAATCTCTCTCCCAGTCAGTGTGGAAGATTCATACTGTTAGTCTTTTTTTTCCAGATATCTCTAATATAAGTAAATATTTTGCATTTTATGTTCTCAGTTCCTTGTACTAGGGTTTCAGTAGAATATGGCGTTAATTGGCTTGGATCAATGCTCTGATCCCTGCTGCAAATTAAAACCTAATTAATTGATCCCCATTTGGATTTACAAACCAAAGTCCATTAGGCTGGACTCTGAATTACTCCCTGAAAAATCCCTGCAAAACATTTTCCGTTTGAGTTTTTGGTTAACTGAACAACAAATCTTTTCCCCTTGGTCAGTCCTGTATTACTGGTACAATATGTCAATCTGTCACTCAATGCCTCTGAGTAAAAACAGTCAACATACATAGAGACAGTGAGGGGGTATTCACGCTGAAATCTTTCCTTCAGCATGAACTGCAGAAAATTCTTAACGGCTGTACCCATAAGTCGTGAGTGGAAATGTCTCTTAGACCTTTCTCAAGATTAACCTCATGGAAACTTGTCTGCCACCAGAGGCACTTTGCTAGGCACAAATATAAGCTTCATGAAACATTTTCTCTGCAAAACATTTGCTATGCCTGACTTCAGCCCTGGTTCGCATGCCAGCTCCAAAAGGCACTTGCAGACCAGACCAGAGAAGCGCTGAAAACCTTCACTGTCTTAAAACCTTGAAGGAACCTATGCTGCTCTTGTAGTCACCTGGGGTGACTGTTCTATCCACGCCAGCTGCAGCATAGTGGCTGCAGTGCTGGTTAAGTACCTGACTCCAATAACTAAATTAGATCTTCTCAGCAAAACCTGACCTTGAGGTGTAAGTCACAGTGGTTCACTCTCAGCTGGCCTCAATCTAACCCCTGCCTGTGCACCCAGAATTAACCACAGAGCTCCTGCTGATGTTGAAATTAATTTAAATGTAAATCTAGATTAATCCCAGATTTAATCCCATGCTCAAAATGTTGCTTATTACATACGTTCTGCTTTTATAATACCAACGTGAGACCTAGGTCTACAATCTTAATCCAGAAAAATTTATTTGCAAGGGTAGTGGACTATGTAGTATTCCATAGAACTACATAAGTACAAAATTCTGACTTTTACTTTTGAAGAATAACTTTACAAGGGATTGTTTAAAGTGTAATTTTTGTTTACTTTAAAACAAAAAATTGAGGTGTAATGGTAACAGTATGCACCCCAAGGAAGAAAACATGAAAGTAAAATGCCACATCGGACAGGAATATATGTAATGTTGAAATTTAACTTGTGGGCATATTTTATCCTCTATAATATTACTTTCAAACCCTTAAAATGTGATTACATAGAGACAAAAATGATGGCTGTATTAAGTGATTGCTTTATGAACCAGAGCTGCAGTAATAGGTTATGTTTACACATGTATTAATTGCATAGACGTACATGGAAAACAAAAATGATAAAATTTTGAAAATCACTTCAGTATTGGTGGATTTAATATAATGTGGAACTCCTTAGTCATTGTAGTTGAAAAATTGTACGTACATTTCTGATTTTCTACAGTTTTCTGTTTTCTGATCCTTACGTATGTTAAGGTGTTTTCAAGTCTGTCTTCTAAATCTTTTAAACATTATTACACCACTGATTAAAATATACCCAAAGGTGTTTGGTTAAATGCTTTCCAAAGTATAAAATAAATTATATTGTGAAACTTATTACATTTTTAGTTTCATGATTACTTCACAATAATAAGATAGTAACATTTTGGGATATTGCATTTCACTAGGTGACTTTGTTGGGTTTTAAGGTATTTTTTACTGTAAAGGACTGTCTTGCATACTCAGATCATTAGTTACCATATATATATGATAATAAAATTTCATATTTTAGAAATTTGCTATTATAGTAACCGTACATAGAAACAGGGCAAAGATCTGCTTGTTTTAAGATCTGCAAAGAAAAAAAGGCCGGCAATGATGAATCATGAAATTACAAAATACATGTAAGATGAAATTTTAAAAGATGGTTAAGTAACAGATGCAAGTTCAGTGAGGGCTTTATATCGTACTTCATTTAGGAAAAGGTATGATTAAAATAAGCTGATACTGGCTCTATGTTCAGGTTGATTGCAGGATCAGTGAAGCATTGCAATGATACAGTGTTAGGAAAAGTAACTCACACTTAGTTTCAATATTTAAATGGAACATAGTGTTATTTTTAGGAAGGGAATGATACTCAAAATTTGAAATTGAATGACAAAATGCAATATATGATGTGTTTGATACTGAGTGAAGTTAGTGGAAACTGGTGGCTTTCAGTGACACAAATGACCCTTTAATCTAGAGGAAGGGGTTGGAAACTAATTAGAGTTGTGCAAGTAAAGCAGTTGTATAAATAAAAATAGTGGTCTAAATTATAACACAAGATAATGCTGATAATTTTGTCTTTCCATTCCTAATTATATGTTATGTGATATTACTTGAAAATATTAACCAATGTTGGGGAAAGAGGTTGTTTGGGTTGCTTGTGTAGGGGTTTGTATTTATGAAGAGTTCAAAAAAGGAATCAAAAATTTCTTCAAAGAGCAATTAAGGCCTCCAGCAGAAATTTTACACTAGTCCTTTGGCTTCATTTAACCGTAGTTTTCTGAAAAGTCTGCTAGAGAGTGAAAAAGTCTGAACTGTTTTACTTCTCAAGATATATGCTGTGAAAGTTTTATGTCTTGTCTGCAAAACTTAAGTAAGTATGAGTTTTCAAGAATCTCTTTTCCTCTCTTGATCCTAAAGGTATCTTTGAGATGTATTATGTCTTTGTTTCCTTAATCATATATTTTTAATACTTAGTGATGATGTCACATAAATTTGATCTGTAATCATAGGGAAGCCATAGATTTTGATATATAGCCTGAACGAGTAAGTAAAAAAAAAACCCAAACAAACCCCACCTCTGCATTCTTTGACTCTCCATGCCACATTCTGAGAGACAGACTTTGAAAAGAAGTGACATGCAGGCCAGCAGAAGTTGCCTTCACTGAAGAATGCAGAGCAAGTCGACTTGTTCTGCTATTTGCCAAATAGTGATGGACTTGGCACGTCTTTGTCAGAAAACTAGTCCTTTCCATTTATCCAGCTGAATGCTTTGTATTTCATCAGCACGTTGAGGACTCCAATACCCTGCCAGTATGTTTGTCCATCTCAGGACATCAGTCTTTCTGGCTGGTGCCAATTAATTTAACCCATGATTGTTTCAGTAATTTCTACCTAGTTTTCCAAGATGATTGAAGATTCCAAGTTGGGGGTTTTTTGTTTGTTATTGTAATAGAAGATATGTGAAAATACACATAATGTTTCTGGAGTTCAAAGGAAGAGCAAGTATAATGGAAGTCCTTTCTTCCCAATTCAGTACCCTGTAGGGAAGTGTCCAGTGAATTGAACATTGCATAGTTTCTAGCAATAAAATGATCTTGCCCCAAAGATATTTCAATTCTGAGTAGACGTAGAGCTGAGAGAGAGAGAGATCTTACAAATGTGGAGACACAAAATAGTAGCGAGACAAGTTTTTTCCAGAGTTAATTTTTGCAGAGCTGGGAACTAAATCAGGAACTTCTCAGGCTATGTCTAATTTCTTCATAGGAAAAGAAAATGTCTTTACTTTCTTCTGCACTCTTGTATACTGGAAGTTCCCTAACAGCAGTTGTATATTGACATCAAAACTCTTGAAATTATGCAAGAGCCAGGAAAAATATATTTCGACTGAACTAGTAAGCCATGATTTCATAAGTTTAAAAACATCTCTAAAAGGAGCTGTATATTCCTTGGCTGGACTCATCCTTTAGAATTAGCATCTAAAACATTTCAATTTCACGTCAATTAAAATTGTGTTTACACGTGAGCTACAAAATGGTCCTGTTTGATTGTTTTTTCCTTATGTATTGTATAAACAATGTGGAGAAGTATCTGTGGAACTGTTTTGTTAATGAAAACATTTCCGAATACGTTTTCCCCCCAATATTGTGCTGTGTTAGTTGAAGCCTAAAATGAAAGTGTGCTTCATTGGTGCCATATTAATGATACCTTTATGACTACATACACTTAAAAATATGTTAGAAAGGGTATTGGTTAAATATTTTAAAGAAGTCTTTATAATATCGTTCAAGCAACGTCAAATACAATTTTTATTTTAAAAGATTTTGTTGGAATTTAGTCTTTGAAAATATTAATAACAGCTTACAGCAGGTAGGCTATAAAATAACATTGTATGCTGTCTATTTAGTTTCTGGTTGAAAAAGCACAGCAGTACTTTAGTTCATTACCTTTGAAAAAAACAGTAACAAGATAATACAGCTGCCTCTGATTAAGATGTAAATTCTTTCTAATTAGAATGTAAATTCTTACATTTAAATGAAGACATCAATTGTCAGGATGCCATATGATATCTTATTCCACCTTGCCTGAATGAAGCCCTCACTGTTCATCTATGGCACTAAAATAGTTTTGCAATCCCTTTGTTCTCCGATTCTTGTAATATTCTCTCTTCATGTTCCCTTTACACATGGCTTTTGTTAGTTTTCCCCCTGCATCTGATATTGTTGTGTCTTGGGATTTTGCAGAAATTTGGAATGAAAATTGAGTTCAGTCAGTGCCAGTATTTGCTTGTGCCTCAATTACTTCTGCTGAATTTTCCTCAATGCAAATCAGGCAGGTTGCATAAAGTGGTGCATGTATTTGAAATAATTAATTTTCCGTAAAATGATGGATCAAGTCCAATCAACCTTCATGAAATCTAAATAAAAGAATAGAGAATCAGAAATTAATTAACATTTTGTGTTGCTAATACTTTATTATGCAGTCTAAACTATAAATAATAAGTTTTATTTTTGAGCACAACTTTTTATTATGAACTGTTGGTCATAACCTTTGACATAATTATCTTGTTAAAATTTATCACTATAAGTATATTAACCTAAATTTAATGTCATGGAAGACATTGCAAATTAATAACACTTTAAAGTAGAAAATTACAAGATACAGAGAGTTTAAGAATTGACCTGTTAATTATTTTTGCATGTAAAACTCTTCTGCAGAGTTAAGACAATATGTGTCTACTGGTTGATTTTAAAGTGTTTCATGTCATTGTTTTATTAAACTAAGCCATAATACTAAATCTTGTTGACTGACAATGTAGAACATATCCTTGGATTTTTTTGTTGTAAGCCTAGTTTTAATCAAATACCTGTGTAGGAAAAGTTTACATTCTTCTTACAGACACATGCATTGTATTGCTACTCCAAATCATTCTTCTTTGTATTATTTATGAGCTGTATTAATTTTATGTATGCATTAAATGTATTTATTTTATGTATTAATTTAATTGTATGCATTTTTGGTAGAGTGTTTCATACCAACAAGATTCTTCCCGTATCAGACTTGGCCATAGGTAGTGACACCATTTTTGGTAAAACAACACAAATCTTAGTATAAATGGCAAAAGTATCTAACATAATTAGATATGTATGGGTTGTATAAATATTATTCATAATGTGTTTATGTACAGAAAGGTATAATTATGACCAAATTGTTAGTAGTAATAACAGTTTATATGATTATTCCAGTTTGACTGATATGCCTGTGTCACAGATTTACTTATAATATTAAATTGAAAGATTAGGAGAAGTTGAGTGCAGTTGTAAAAAGTTAGAAAACACTCTCATAACAATAGTTAGTTAACACTGGTGTTAGCACCGTTTATAGTTTAACAGTGTTGCACAGTTTTTTTCCAGCTGAATTGTAGCAGGTGTCACTTTATTAACAAACACAAAGGTTGTGCTTGTTTGTTACGAGAGTCATAAAAGTCTTTAATGTTGGATTTCTTTTAAGTTGTCACAAGCAGAAAGGCTCAATACATTAGAAGAATGTGACTTACTGAACACAAACACGTTACCTGCTTTTCTCCTTTTACCCCTCAATACAAAATTTGCATATATAAGTCTAGTTATAATATACTTATAACAGTCTCATAGAAAATTAAATACAGTTTCAAGTTGCAAATCTTCTTTACTCAGGAACTATAAAAAATGACTGTAACTTGTAAGTTCAAATGTACCACTTCTGCCCCTGAGAACTGCAAAATGAGCACAAAAAGCGATTATTCCTGTGAAAGCTCCAGTCCTGCAAATGGCTGATCAGTTTGCCTACAATAGCTTTGTGTTGGTGAGGAACTAAACTGTGCATTAAATTACTTGTGGGATGAGGCCTTATTACTTATGCATATAACTTTTGCAATTCACAATAGTTAGGATATCTTATGCATAATGTTAGATGGTCAAGTAATCTCAAGTATCATATTAATAAATTTGGGTGTCTCAAGTGTTTCTGACATCAGAATAGGCTGCTGAATGTATTGTGCAGTGTCGATTTCAGTACTATCGTTAAAAACTGGTGAAATACAGAAGTATTTTATATGGAGAGCATTCTCTGAAATTCTGGAGGACTGTCATCCTCATATCTACTTTAGAAGAAAATCGTCATAAATGTGAACGGATACTGTTGTGAAGCTTTTTTTTTTAGTATTCCCTTTAAAAAAGTTTACTTGTACTAAAAATGGATACATTTTGCTAAAGGGAAGAACGTGCCACAATCTTGAAAAAGCTCAGTTATTTCACTTGGGGCTAATCAATACCAGCTAAGTGTTAAGAAATTACCCTGCATTCACTGTGTCACAGAGATAAGTTATATTATTCTGTCTTTTACAGTGATTATATTTCAGTGTATATATAGATATATATATATACACACACACACACACTAGGATGCTTTGGGTGCTATACTAGTATGTATACTATTCCAACCATAATGGATTAGTGTCATGTTTCGTAACATAGTTAATAATTCTCATAGTGAGTAAAGAGGAAATAACTCTGATCAGTATAGCCTAGATACTGAAAGTGGTAGGAAGTAAGATACTTTCATCCAATTAGAGTAACATGCAAGAAACATGATGTAGATAACACAGTAACAAAAGTAAATCTATGTACTCAAAGATTTTCATATGTACAATAAGCTGAAAGACTATAGAAACTGAGCAGATTCTAGCCTTTGAGCGGATTTGTTAGAGAAATAACAAATAGCATCATTTACTAAAATTGTCCCTCTGTCGCTTACTTTCCTCAGAATATCCTCTGGTGTATCTAGGAAACAAAGAATTTTACAAATCACCTTCACACTTTCTTTTTTAACATTATTTTAAGTGTTTTTGTGAATGAGAGCAACAGTAAAAACCAGATCCAATTCACTCTCAGATTTTCTTTAACCACTTGATCCGTACCCAACCCCTCTAATGCTTTTGGTTTGGAATACACAAGAAGGTGGTAATGGTGTACTTCCTCTTCTGCAGCACAGTGGTTGGTCCTGTATCTCTTACTCCTTGAATTTATACCTGGTGCCTTTATTGTCTTCTACTTTATTCTGTATTTCATTCAGATGCTATTTTTCTCTAGCAACTAAAATTACCTCCCATTCACAGTTCATTCTATTCATCAGTCTGACCAATTTGACAGTTTCTCATTCATCATAGACATTGTAAATCACATCTCTAGAGCTTTCTTTGCAGTCCAGGTCTCTGTTAGTTCTCTTTCTGGGGAAGGAATCCCAGACCCTCCTGTTTTCTGCAAGAGTCAACTGCCTTGTCAACAGGACTGTTTAAATTGTGAGCTTAATAAGTTTGTGGAAGTAATCTTATTTATATCCTGCCATTAACTAATTTAGTTTTCACCTTCAGTAACTTCTAGAATTGATCTACGCTTTGTGACTAGCCGATAGTCTCTATATGCTGATACGTTAAATTTTCTGATGAATCGCATCTCAGCTGTAATTACAGTCTTCGCTGAATACCTCAGTAGGATGTGTCAGCAGAGAAGGTGAATTACGTTTTGAATTGTACCAGGCTCATATCACTCACTTTCTAATAGTGTCTCTCACAGACCTACCTTTCTCAGTTCTGCCAGGAATTTTCATCAGTTATTGTCTTGTCTTCCTTTGGACATGTCCTCTTCAGGTGATATTTTCAACTATTCCTAACACTGGAGCAGGGTAGCTCTGTAACAATAGCTGTGTAGCTAAGCTTCGTATGGTCCCCTCACCAAGGGAAAGTATCTCTTCTTTTCCCTCCTGTCTTTTTTAATTAATTTTTAGTATGTAGGGGCCATCTTGAGGACTGTGTTCCAGAGATGTAAGTATCTTTTACATGACTCGGCACCATCAAGGTCAGTTTCTTCACATTTTAACACTGCCTGTATTAAACCCTGATGTAATGCTACAAAAGTCCAGCAAGCTATTTCAAATTTATATGTAAATCAAATTAGTTTTGTTTTGCCTCCTGGTGTTATTTCGCCACTGTTTAAATTGATAAGAGAACTGTGTAGAGCAGAAGTGTCATTACAGTCAATTGTTAGAACACTTAAGCTAAACTTTGGGTTGAATGTCAGTCTATCTACAAATAATTTCATAGGTTCGAGGGGGTTGTTCTGGATTTTGAAATATTTAAATACTCTATGAAACAGTTTTACTTGTCTCCATGAAGTAACTGCGAGGCAAACTGCCAGAGTTTATTGTACTAATCATTTGTCTCTACAGTTGGTGAGGCAACAAAGACATTCTGCCATATTAATGGGGAAACATCTGCCCTTCAAAAGAGAGAAGTCTGATTAAATAAAAGAGGATAACTTATATTGTCAGTATGAGAAAGAGCGCGGAATAATTAGGGGGAAATTATAGGTCAGGTGTAGGGTTTCTGTGACATTTTTGGTCCCTTTTATTAATCCTGCCAGTTTTTGCCAAAATGTAGGCATAGAGAAGAACTTAAGTTTAAACTCTCAGTATTAGCTAGACCTGTCAAAGACATCTGAAATATTCAAAACTAAACAATTTAAAAATTCATTTACTGGGATCTTTGTAGCAGGATTCCCGTTACAAAATGATGAAGTAATACCTTTTCTTCTTTCACAGTCACAAGAGGAAAACCTTTTCCCTCATATACTGTATTATGCACGACAAAATGAATTAAGTACATGTTTATGATAATTGTGTTATTCATTTTACTTAGAATTGGAGAGAAGATGGAATGAGAAACAAATATTATGAATAGGTGTTTTCATAGAGTAAATGAAAGCAGTGCTGAGTGTATGAATAAGCCAGGGTAACAACAGTTCAGACACTTATTCTGGGCATACATAGTATTATTTTGCCTAATACGAGTATTAGGTGTGGCTTTTTCGTATATTATGCCCTGAATATGTCATCGAAAAGCCGCCTTCTGGATAAACTTGCTTAAATTACGGATACAAGGACCCAGCGTACTTTAAAATATGCTTTAAAAAGTATGCAGAGTAGAAGTGACGTTGAAACATGTTCCATGCATCTATTAATTTCATTTGCTTTATTAATTTTTAAAAGCTGAGAGATGGTTTCCAAATTGTGTACAATAATGTTCAGTGTTAAGCAGTAAAATAGGCAGAGGCTTGGTTTTTCACTTTTTTGGTGGGTTTGCATTCTATTGTAAAAGAGGGAGCCACTGTAGTAACACAGCTTCTACCAAATGTGGATATCCATCACTACCTGCCCCACTACCATCAAGCAGACTGAGCCCATCAGCCTGCATTATTACGATAGAGAAGAAGTTGCAGCTTTAGGCATTGAAAATAGGGAGTTTTCTCACTGAATGCTGACCTGTGTGCAAAGATGTGCGACCTGATTTGAAAGCCACTGATGCAGATCTGTATGCCTACATTACTTTGTGAACTTTAATATGAACTGTGTTTTAAACAATGCAGTTGTAATAATTCAAAAAGTCTGCAAAACCCGAAGATAAAAGCCCTTCTCAGCGGTCGATAGTACAAAGTGGTGTAAACACTACAAATACAGAAATGTTGAGTATTATGAGTATATACAAAATAAATCATTTTCGACAAAGGGATTATGGGTGTCACTTCTTTGAAATAAAAGCAGACCTGTCTAAAATTATAGTTCCAAGCAGTTTATACATACAAGTTTTTAGCATGCGGATATGCAGACGCTTGATCCCTAACATTCACTAAAAAGATGATTGAGATACATAAATGATTGGTTTAAAAAATATAAAGCAATAGAAATATACAACAAAGTGATTGCATTATAGGAACTTTGACTATATATCACTTATTCACCCGTGATTTGCAGTCATACAGATGTGGGTGATGTTGAGAAAATAGTGTCCAATCATTGTCAAGGTCCAAGTGAAACAGGTGGTTCCCTATACCTCTTGCTGTCTCCCTCCTCCTGTGGGGTTATCAGTTAACTGTTTTCTGTTGGATATGGATGCCAGTCTTCGTACTCCAATGAGTATCCAGTGCATCCTTCTACATAGATGTCCCCTGAAACTTTTACCTTATAGTCTATGAGGCTAGAAGCGTTTCTTAGATATTATGTGTCTTCACAACAAATTTCACAGTTCTGTATTTAAAATTCAAATCCATTCTACTACTCTAGCTGATAAACCTTTATTCATTCAAAAGACTTCTCACAACTGGATTTATATTTGGCATAAAATAAGAGTATTATAAAATGACTAAAAAGTAATCTGAGCTGTTGAAGTTTAGGAACTTCCACTGATGTATTGTTATAGATACGGACTGCATTTGTTTTATTTTTAATTCTTTCTTGCATTATTGGTATTTGATATAAGCGTGTGTTCCCAGTAATTGCTTATGAAGCTTGCATAAGTATGCAGACGAAATTAATAAAAACTTAACAAAAGCCTGATCCAACGTTGTAGCTCAGTAGATCATTCCTGGCCCAATATGTGTACAATTCTTCTATACATTTTTGGTTTGTGTTTATACTATCCATGAAGTTAGAAGAAAGCTTTCTAGTCGTTCATTTACATAGCAGTCTGAGATTTTTTAAATTGCTTTGCTTGAGTTGTTCTATTGGGGTTCTCCACTGCTCCAGCCATTTAAGCAGTCCAGCGCTATTTGTCTATAATTATACGTAGAGGAAAAGCAGAGGAGTAAAATGTCTTTTTTTACTAGTACAGAGATCAGTTCAAATGGAATTGGATTAATGAAATATCTTTTGCACAATTATCTGTTACAAGTTCAAATAAAGAAGTATGAGTACCTACATCCCTGTGAATGTGCATGCCAGGGAGATACTTAATCGCCGAACAGCGTGGTGTGTCCCTTTGTGTGTGAAACACAGTAGATATCTGTATGTGTAAATACTGCTGAAGGAGCTTAGATAGTGTTAATTATATATTCAAAGTAAAATTAAAATTTCTTTCACATAAATGTTTTGTGTTTTGATCCTGGATAATTCTTAAATAGAGATGATCATGCAGATATACATAGTCAGATTTTAAAAGTTGGCAGAATGGTTCATGCATGTATGAGTTACCATATAATACAGAAATCTTTATGAAACTCTATTTTTTATGACTCCCCTATACATGCTGAATTACTGGTCTGTAATCATTTTGCTGTTCCATAATAAATTGCTACCATAGCAACCTCATAGTACTATGGAACAGCATTCTCCCAGATCTAAGCCAACAACATGTATTCAGTTACAAATCAATTAAGATAATTTAATTAAAAGTTTGTAAAAATCAGTGAAGTTCATCCATTTCTGTATTCACTTAGAGGTTGTCCTTACTGACTGAATTATATGTTGTTAAGCTATATGTTTTGCACTGTAACTGTCTTTGTTCTTAGTATTTGTTTAACATATAGAAGGCATTCATTGTAGTCCAAAAGTCCAGCTGAGAGTATCCCACTATGCAGCAAAGGGGAGATGCCATTTTTGGAACTGAGTAGCAGTAATCGGAGAAGTGCTAAAAGGTGTGGTTTTAGCATATCGGTTAAATATTGTTTTCTCACCTTCCCACATGCGTTAAGTTTCGGTTGTCCGTTTATTACCTTGCTGTGGATGTCTGTTAGAGTAAGAATAAAAGTCAGTGATTGCTCTCGAAAATTAAGCTTTTTCCATTCATGGATGCTATTTTTTCTTCCAAAAGTTGAGACTGATAGTGGCAGACACCCTAGGCACAGCCACCTGAGCCATAAAGCTGATCCAGAATATTTTTCAGGGATGCCACAGACACTCTTCATGAATCCGTGTTTTGTCTGCTCGTGTATTGCTGGACTGTTCTGAGATCAGCACCTAATATGAATTGTATGATACTTTTTGAAGAGAAAATATTTCTTTCACTGTCTTTTGGAAGGGACCCTACGAGGAGGAGGTGGGCTATTTTGAAACGGTTTTCTTGAAATTGTTTGCATCTACAAATTATACCAAATTTTCAAGGAGTTCAGCTGCTGTTTGTACAGACCTAATAAAGGAACTGGCTGTATTTAGAAGTACTCAGTAACTCTTAAAAACAATGAAATATGATGGCTACTTCATATTGCTACTTCCCAGTATCTTTATCAGAAAAGCTGAATAATGATCTCGTATGAATATTAGGTCGTTCCAACAGATTCTGATTAACAGTTGAATTTAATTTTTTTACGTAATTTACAGTATGTGCAGCCATTGAAGATGCTCCAAATAAACAGAAACTATGTTAACCTCTACATTCCTGAATATTTTATGTGAATACACAGTATTTGAAAATCCATTACAAAATTGGCTGTTTCTTCTAGGAGCATGTAGGTGTCCCTCTTAAAGTAAGAATACAGCTTATCAAAATAAAGACCAAAGTATAGTCTATACATTATTTTAAAATAGCAAACTCGTAAGGAATTTGCCTCGTCTCTAACTTGGAGTCGAAATATAATTGTAGGATTCTTTAAAAAATATGTTCACTTCTACTTTGAATCTGTTGTGGTAAAGAAAAACTAAATATAAACCTTTCTCATTCTTGCCTGATTTTATACAAGTTACTCCTTTTATTTACTTAAAATTGCAGGTACTTCAGACAAACTGTGCTCCTAACTTTTGAAATCATATCCACGCAAAGCAATCTTTTCACTTTGTGTGTGAGATGTGACATGAGCAGGTCTCTAGAATGACAAAGTTACAAAATAATGCTAGTAAAATTAAATACTCTTTGGTTTCCATAGGTGTATGATATAGGCGGGTGGATGTTCCCTGTGCTTCTCATGTTTCCTTCTGGTTATGACTTCTGCTGCACATATGCTTGTCATTGCTCGTGGGTTATTCAGACCAAACCTATTTAGATGGCCTTTCCCACACATCCAGTACTGAAATGAGATACCTCTGTTTCTATTCTGTGGGAAAAAAAGTCAGCAGAAAAATGTTGAGTGGTTACTAAACTTGTTGTGTCAAAATAATTGTGATCTTGTCAACACTAGTAATAATTTCCTACAAGCAGGCCATAGTAATTCAGATAATGAAATTATTTTTAAATGACCATAATGCAGGTTGAAGGGGAAATGGCAAAATCTGGCATTCTCACGTATTCTTACACCTTTGTGCACCTTGTGCCTGCTCTCCTAATTAGCTTCTCTTTATTTTCAAGTGTTTGTGGGAAGAGAGAAGTGAGGGCACATCTGCTATAGGAACAGTAGGCTTAGAGCGGGAGTTATCATGCCCACACATACTGCTGCTGATCCTACTTCATCCCACTAACTGCTCTATTTTCATTATGAGCTTGGATTCTGTTTCCCTCTTTATTACAAGGATGTTACAGTTCTTTATTCTTCACTGACAGCTGGCAACAGGTAATGCTGGCTGTTATTTTGTTCACTCTAGTCAAGCACATTCATTTCCAAATATAACCGTGTTTTGTTTGCTGTATTTTGTTCTTGGTGTGGTTGAATGCCATCCTTGGAAAGATGTGCATTGAGCTAGTATTGAATAAGTGGCTTGCCTTCAGCATTCATGAGTAAATTCTGTAGTTTTTGTTTCAAGGCTTTGACATGTCATCAAGTGTAAATCTATTCTAATGCCAAAATCCCTCTTGATGTCTGATGCCAATCAGTAGCTTTTCATCTTGAAAAAGGTAGTGAATAATTTGCCCTGTGGATATTACACAGATACCATATATGGCAAGAAGCAAAGAGAGGGGAATCCCATACCCATTTTTTAAATTCAAATAATCATGTTCAACCAGTTTGCTTTCCTAAATACCATTGGTAGTCTGGTACATTTTCTCGCTTTCAAATGAATATTGAATACTTGTCTCATTTGCATATTTTCGATGTGTGGAAACAATATGCTCTTTCTGCTGCAGTGTTTTATTTCATGAGCAGTAGCCAACATGCTGAAATATATGAATTATATTACATTTGTTATTTTAATAGGAATCTCAAATCTTCTACCTCCTTCAGCTTCATTAGTGTTTTTTTTATTTAAAAAAAAAAAAGAACGAAAAGGCGTTTGCTATATAGGAAGGTCAACATTTTCTTTGTGAACGCAGTTTGCACCCATGATTTTGAATTTCAATGAACTGTAAGCCCTAAGAGTGTTGAATTAAAGGCATGAAACACTGTAGTTCAGTCACGAGCTCAAAAGTATGTAATTTCCTTAGAAAGGAGGCCTACTGAAAACCTAATGAATGTGTTTATATAGTTGAATGGCACTCATATAGTTTATACTCAGAAGAAAGAAGCAAGTAGAGCTTTGTATTTAACTCCTTTTCAGTTTGAAATATTGCAAGATTTTAAGGTGCACAGGGACTATTGTGATTGTCTAATCTGACCTCCTGTGTAATACAGGTCAGAGCACTTTGCACAGTAATTCCTGCATCAGGGCAGATAAATTCTTCAGCTGTAGTGACCATTTTGTACTGAGTTTGATTGGTTTAAGCTGCCACCTTATCCTAAATCTCATATTAGTAATATTAGTAATACCAATGCCGTGAGGTATTTTCCTTATATTTTGTAATAATGTTGAACCTTTCACCCAAAGTTACTCAAAACAGCTTGCATGCCTTAATTAAACTCTAAGATACCATTATTTTAAAATGATAAGTCATGTATATCAGTTCCAACGTAGTTAATCAGGAATAGAATTTAAACTCGTAATCTTTTGGTTTAACTAATAAATCATAAAAACACTCATTAGCTGATTCACTAACCAGTGATGATTTTAGGCTGAAAAATCTAATCATAGCAATAGTAAGTTAATTTTGTCAGGTTTAAGAATTACTTGAAATTACAGTGAACCCAAACAGATACTTAGAGATGTTTGCTACTTGAATATTGGAATTGAAGTTCTCATTCTAATATCTTCAGGCGTGCTGCATTACATACTGCTCTGCATGTACGGATTGCCTTCATGCATAAGAGATCCCAAAGAACTTTTAACAACTATGTTTATACAGGAAATCAGCCATGTATTATTTAATTGCAGCATTCATTCAGGAATGAAATGCAATAGCTGTCCAAGCCCTCAAAACTAAAAGTTTTTTTTTAAAAATGTAAAAATTAGTTTATCCAAATAAAATATATGATAGCATTAAAGAAGGCAAAGATTAATTAATTATCAAGGGTAGGATTTTGCTAGATCAGGGTTAATAGCTGACCTCTTCAGAAATGGACTCTCTAATACCCCATGACAGTTGAACTCTAAATCTTGTATCTCATCTAAAAGATCCAACGACAGGACAGATAATCTGACACCTAACTACTAAAGTAGCCAAATAACAATATTGCATTTTCCATTCAGCTTTCTTCCCTGTGGTAAACTGGCCACCTGCTTTCAGTTAATGTCAAGATATTGTCAGCGTTTGTTACAGTTTTGGTGTCTATATGGACAAACAGAGATGGATGTAGCAAAGGGGCGATAACTATCATAAACGAAAAATAATGTGTTCTAAATCCGGTCTCTCCAGTTGTAATTCAATGCTATAGTTTTATAGGAAGAAGTGTGCAGTATCTCTTTTCATTGAATTATTTCACTGTAGTACTATTTTGATGTATATAATGGTGTTTGTAATGATATAGTCCAGTAGGGACCCATGAGCCATAGGGATCCGTAAGTACAAATACAGCAAGCGAGTACTCTTTGCTCTGTCCAGACAGACACCTGGCAGAGAATAAAAGCATAACATGCAAGTAAAAAAAAAAAAATATTGACAGCACCGAATGTCATATTAATGCCATTATTCATATTCTCTGAGTTTATTTGCAGGGAGAAGAACTTAAAGAATAAGCTAAATCAGACAAAACCAGGAAAAAGCGTTGAGCGCAAAAAGATGATGGCAGTGGAGCAACAGGGAAGATAGCATAGATGTTAAGTAAAAATGGGGTAGGGACTAAGCAAGGGAGAAGACTGGAGCAAACTGCCCGAATCAGAGGAATACTGGGCAAACCTATAGGAAGCTTTTTTATTGCCTGAATGTCCCTACTTTGGCTGCTTCTGCATCTTCTCCTACAATTTCGAGGTCTAGCTAGCTCTGGCTAGTTTATTCTTCCCTTTTTGCTCTCCCTTTTTGGGTCCTTGTGCTGTGGTGTATACGTGGGCCTAGCAAAAACAAGTCTTTGGTTTGGCTGCTTCTGCTAAAATCCAGGCTGCTCATTTCTGGGGAATTTTTTTTTTTCTTTTTTTTTTGTGAAGGGATTGGCAGCTCTGGGTATGTTCATGGGTGTGGGTATGGAGCATTACCTCATCTCTGCTTGGCTTGCAGTCCCAAGAGTTCTCAACACACGGAGGAATTCAGCTTGGGCTCTGTACCCTGAAGTGGGTCTCTCATGTCTAGTGAAAGCGAAACAGAGGAATGTCAGCTCCACCATGGACTGGACTTGTTACCCTGGGTTTCTGGGTTTTTTGCAAGAAATAATTTCTTCACTGCGGTATTAAAATTATGGCTGAATCTTTGACCAAGGCTGTACCTAACTTTCCGTTCTTGTGGCAAGCTACTGAAAATGTAACAGCAAGGCAAATCTGGCATAAACCAAGTTCGTTCAACTTACTTTAGCCCTGAAAGTCAGGGATCTTACTTGCTGTTAGTAACATGTTAAAGCGGCTTTTCCATTTAACCTGGTAAATTTTTCCATACTATTTTCTTTCTACCAGAAAGGAATCTGTGATAGGAATGTTCAGCCATCCTTCCTCTGTAGCCAGCTTCCAGTCGGGATCTTTGCACGTAACAACTTCTGTTTAAAAAGTATATTGAACTGTAGAAGGCTACTTCTGTAGATAGTTCTGTAGATAAACTATGTGGCAGGTGACCTACAGCATTTAGACAACAGAATGCAAGCACTTAAGATGCTAGATGATCTTAGCTTTGCCATCCCTTTTGCCGTAAACCAGGGTGAGACTGGGCAGAAGTCTGGGTGTCTGTGACTAGATTTCTGCCAGTGTCTTGCTGGGAATCATACAACAGATCTCTATCACAGTACTGGAAAAACTGGAGTTCCTAAATCCCAGCTGACTACCTTAGTTATTGGGACATTCTCTGTTGGAATAATTTATTGATTAGATTTATCGGAGAATGGTGTAGGTATGTGTGAAAAGTGAATGGGGTGATGGTGATTAGGGTCCAAACAGGGAAAATGAATTACCTAAATAAAGGTATCTGTGATGAGCTGGAGGCATAAATAGTGAATGTAGGAAAAAGAGAATGTCCAGAGCTGATAGTTTTTGCAGCAGAAAGGTGGATTACATACAGCAGGAGTTATATTAAGAAAGAACTGTTAGATTTTCTTGGACTGTAAGGTTTTTGTGACTATTTTGCAAGGTTAGATTAAATTTAAATATATATTAATCTTCTAGTTCCCACCATCATGCAAAATAATTCGGTAAATAACAGTTAACTGATTACTCCTTTTTAACTTATTTTTAACATTTGATCATCAAATAGATCTACTTTCTTCAGTCCAAAGGTCAGAATTAAAATACGGATTACCACTGGTAATCAGGCTTGGGTTCTCAGAAGACCTCACCTTGCATTGCTAAGTGACTGTGATGATGCTGCGTTCAGTGAAACTGAGCATGGACATAATCTGAAATCTGGATGTAAATGTTTGTTTGGATTCTTTAGTTTTCCCCTGTACCACTGCAGGCAAAGGACGTAGGCTGTGAAAGCCTGTGGTCTCCAGGAACACTGCTCTTCTGCTGAAAACAATTATAGCGAATGGTTGCTGGGCAATCAGCCATCAAGTAAACTGAGATCCCTTAGCTTTCGCATACTTATCTTGATTAATGATTTAGCTAGTCATAAAATACAGTGTATTTGTAATTTAGGTAGAATACTTAATGTTTTTCAGGGGAAATAAAAAATGTGTCTCATCTGTAACAGCCTTTCTTCTGGTTGAAATAGGCTGCAATTAATATTATAAATAAAATCAAACGGTTATAAAACTCTTGTTTGTTTTCGTGGCAAAACCTTTTATGTTTACCATGACAAATAATACAGAAAGTATCAAACTTGTCAGCATTTGTTCTTTCAGCTGACACTTTATGAATTTTTTTTGTAAAAACAAGTTACCTGCTTCTCAATTATTTGTTTTCAGCAGTAGCAAGGTCTGACCCAACTTTGATTAGCATTCGTAGTCGGCTTTCCATGTGCTTGCACAGCACAAGGGTTGGGTCTGAAAGTCAAGTGCTATTCAAAAAAGCCAAGCTGTAATGTTAAAAGAAGTATTTCTCAAATTTCTTTTCGTCTTTGGTTTAGGTAAGTAGTACCTAAGTGTCTTCTTAACAGGGAAATATGGAGCAGTTTCTTTCAAACTGAGCGAAGACATTCTTTCAAAATAAATAGTAATATGCCAAGGTAATGCCTTTGGTATTCCATTTGAACAAGCATAAAAGGCATAGCCAAAACTATCTTTACCAAGTTTTATAAATATAGTATAAGATAGACAAATGGTAACCACATACTTGAGACACAAATTGCCTTCAAAGTGTCCATGTAAATTTTCCCACAAAAATATGAAAGTGACATTCATTCACAATGTCAGAAGAATATTGTTTTTATGCTTTGGCTCTACAGGCTTAACACAGGCACTAACTTCTTTATGATTTGTTCTATCTTAGGGCTATTTTCAGTGTAATCTTTTTATGGGGCTATATTATGTATAAAAATATAGTTTTCTTGACATAAAACATATGTTTGTAGGACCATAAAAAAGCTCCTTCTTTTGGGTGCCCAGGACCATTAATAATGTCCAAATTATTAAAAGATAGAACATTTTCCTTTGAAGTTGGGAAAAGGGTTTCGAAGTTACCTCTTTTTTTTTTAGTTCTTCTTTTTTCTTAGAGACCAAGAACTAAGTTTAGCAGGTGCTTAGAGTGGCCAGCTAAGTTTAGCTGGTTGCATTCATACTGTTGCCAAGATGCTACACCTACAGAATACAAACAGGTACGTGTATGTATTTGTGTGTGTACATGTACGTACTCTTCTTATAACCTTCAGAAAAAAAGATTAGCTCCTTTAGATCATCCAATTTTAGGTCTTTTATACAATTATGAGGTTTGCTATTTATTTATGTACTTCCTTTAAAAATGTCAGATGTTTTGCAAACACATTTTAAGACACAGTCTTTCCTGTGAAATAATTGCAACTGAAGTGGACAATATGCAGAAGAAAAATGAGAAGACGGGGAAGTAGCAAAAATCAAGTAGGCAATTATTTCCATATATTTCTTAATAAATTTTTTCCACAGTTCAGTACTGTGTTATCACTAATAACGTAAAATTCCTTAATAAATAATTCATTCCGTCTTATAGAGAAGATAGATATTTATTGAACATCTAAAAAACCAACATATTTCATTTATTAAGTATATAACAAGCTTCAGAGCAGGTACAGTAGACTACCCAATAGCTTGCAGACAGGTAGTAGTCGCATTGAGTTCGAAGATCAGTGACGAGTAACTCATTTTTGTCACAAATGAAGTTCTGCCTTTGATTTTCCATTGTATAACACCGAGCACTGGAAGAAATACATATTTTAGTGTTATAGTTGCCCCATAATTTCATACAAGGAGTTTTTCATTTGATATGCAAATGAAAATCTATTACTAGCTTAGGAATCAAATTCTTCTTATTGTTTAATGTTTTCATTTTTCTCCATTATTAACCAAAGCAGTTGGCCGAGATTGTTCCAGCTAATAGGAAAAGTCAGTAATGAAATCAGGAGTTTCTTAGTAGTGTTTAACTGATAACAAAAATACACAGTATCTTCTTTAATTCTGCTTTTCGGAGGAAAAAAAGAAACTGTGCCTTCTTTATAAATAAATTGGCTTTGGTTTGCATCAGAGGAACACCTGAATGCTTTGCTCTTTTTACCTCCTGAGGCACCACATCAAGACCACTCGTATATCTACCTACTTACACCGAAAGGAGGAGTGTTACTTAATGACCATTTAATTAATACTTTATTCAATAAGCTTGATCTAAGAAACAGACCACAAGAGCTCTGCTGAGCTATGTCAGAGCTAGGGATTGTGTACTTATCTTCAAGAAATTGCAGAGAAACAACATTTGTTCTTTAGCTTTTGAGTCAGAGGGGTGCAGCTGCAGAACCTGTTTCATCCTATCATGATGATTCTTCCATTCCATTTCCTAGAAGTAAGACTTGCCCTACCATTTGCTGTTAGGAGGCTTTTCTTACCAGCTGGATGGGCTGCCTCTCCCTCTGCTAACCGCTTTGGGATGCCTGGCCTCGGAGTCTCTACCTCGGTTCCTGCCACAAGCGCGTGAGTCTCTCTGCGTGAGTCCCTCTGTTGCCGGAAGAATCTGGCTTTAATGACGCTTTCGTTGGCAGCTTGGGCAAACGGTGGGTCCCAGAGCGGGCAGAGGCTGCAGGTAGAAGTACCGGTAACCTCTCCTCCCAGCAGCTGAGGGCTTTGCGAGAGCTGGCCAGTTGTGTAAGGGCGTAGCAACTTTTTCTGGTTTTGCTTGTCAACGTGCATTGTATGTGATGTTAATTTAGTGAAAGAAATTTTAAGCAAAAAGGACTGCAGCTTCATTTTTAAGTGTTTTTTTGTTGTAGATTGTAATACAGAGTTCAGCACAGTGAGAATGATAAATATTTTTAAATAGGTTGATTTTTATTTTTACAGTGGCAGTTTATTAAAAGGAGAGAAAGCATATGGTAAATTAAACTCCTACATATGCATTACTAAAATTCTCTTCTTGCAGAGCTTTCATCTAGTTTTAGTTTTCTCCAAAATGTCTTGAAATTCTGCAAATAAAACAACATACTTTAACAACAATTAAATTATAACAGGCAAAGAAAATTATGTTAAATAATACCATTCACGTTCGTATTCTTAGAGAAATGGTGTCTGAAACTGGTTTCTTACACAGAAAGCATTTTCTGTACCCAGTAATGTCAAAATACAACATCTAAAATAATGATTTTATTTTATACGCAGGCCAGTAAATAATCTATAGCTGTATTTCTACTGTGTTCTTCAAATTTCCTGTTACTTCTTTTGATTATGTCCATCTTTTTTTCTCATGTGTTATACCTGAAGTGAAGAAAAAGCAAGTGAAACCAAATCCTTTCCTGGAGCATAAACTGGTATTATTGTTCTTGTCTGTCACTCAATATGAGAAAAGAATAACTTCCTTCTACCATTAAAGTGACTTTCAACTAATTGCTTGGCAGAAATTTATGTGTGGGGTGAAGGCCACAAGCTAGTTTTGTGTTGTACAGATTAGATATTTCTTGGAAAAAAAGGGAAGGTACTGCCAAAAAGGCAAATATAAACTTGATTTTGTGATTTATTTGCTGTGTTTATAAAAACTCATATTTTAATACATGCACAGAGAAAATACTAAATTGGACAAAATAAGAACAAAGGCAGTTTGATTAGCAACAGGGAAACAGTATTATAATTTATGATGTTCAGTATTTTATTTTATTTTATTTTAGAGGGACAAATTAGGTGAGCATTTCATGCACTTAAGTAACGTTTTTGTCTCCTTTTAATGAGACAGATATCTTAATTTCATTATTCTTTGTGTAGTTTCCAATTCCTTTTATCTTTCTTGTTAGAGTAAAATTTAAAAATAACTTTATGAAGTAACCTAACTAGCTGACAGACTTCAGTGTCATTCCATTTGCTTGCCTTGGTTTTTTGTGCAGTGGAATAAATCTGTTCTCTCTGTTCAAATTTCTGTGCAAGATTCCTCACAAGAAAAAGCTTCCAGTATAATCCTAAGAGTAGTTCTCTTGTTCACCTTGAAAGAAAACATATCAATAGGAGGCTGGTCCAGAAAACTTTAGCTGTCAGTTCAGCTTCCTAATAAAGCCTCTTCAGATCCTCAACCTGTTTCTCTGATTGTCCTAAAATACAGTGTTCTTTCTGCTGGCCTCACCTCACGTCAGCAGGTAGAATCTAGATGGAAAAAAAAAGCATGAAATGTCCAAAAAAAGTAAGAGATGTTCATCAGCGAGAGACAGTAATAAACCTCTTCCTGTTGCCTGATAAAAAAGAGACAAATGCTATGCTGGTGGCATTTTTCAGCAATTTTTAGTGAGTAAAGACCTAGAAATTAGCTGCTGGAAGCAACTCCAGTTGTATGTAGAAACATTCAGTTTGGTTTACATTTCTATTTTGTCCCCAAATTAATGCAACATGAAGGAACCATATGAGAAGCAAATGATAACTCATTTCGTTTGAGTAACTTATTTTCCATTTGAAAAAGGTTCATAAGAGTAAGGAAAAAAATCTGAGTGATTACATGTAGAGAAAGAAATACCTCAGGAATAAAGGGTACGCAGAGGGAGCTACTGAAAGATTCGTATGTTACAAAATATACTAATGTGGGTGAGGGTAAAAAAGAATGAAGGATAGTTCAGGAATTTCTATTTCATTTTCCAAAGTGTGTTTTGAGCCTGCACGCTAAGGTCTCTGCCCTGTAGATGGGGTTTTTGTCTCACTGCCTGTTGTGTAGGCTATAAAGTGTGACAGTGTCCTTTTTGGCTAAAAGAGACAAAAGAAGGAAAACTCTGAGGTTTTTTCCTTCTTAACACTCTTAGGATATCTTTTAAACAGAAAATGTGTTTTCTTGATTCAATATCAATTTTCTTACATCGTAAAATATGGAAATATACAGAAGCCATTTTGACAGTGGAGGCCCACCTAAGCAGCCCGTGGTACTATGTGCCAGTCCATAGAGGAGAGGCTTGGAAGAAAAGGTCATTGTTGATTTTTTAACAGAGAATAACGACTTTCTCTCCAAAGCTTGCCTCTTTGCCTGAACATTTACAGGGAAGTAACCAACACATTTATGCACAGCAGTCATCTTCCCAACTAGTTCCACCTCTTAAAAACAAATTCTGTGTTATTTAAGAAGTTCGTTAGTGACAAGAGATAAATTTGAAATTGAAGTATTAAATTGTACTTAAAATGCTTCAAAAATGCCTTATGTTCAGTTCTGAGCTAGGGAAAAGCCATGGGTGCTGATTTCCCCTTTTTTATGACTGATGCTTATTTTCCCTTTTTAGCTCTTCGTGGTAGTTTCCTCTTCTTACTGAAAAGCCCAATATCTCCAGATTTTTTTCTATTTTCAGATGTCCTGTGAAGGTGGATTTTCTTGGAGAAAGAGGCAGTCTTTTTGAACTGACAGACTTCATCTTTCCTGTCACATCCTAGAGATACCTATTGATACGTCAAAATAGACCTTGAGATCCCAACATGGCACTGACATCACCAAGCATAGCTCCTCATCTTGTAGTTCTCTTCGAGTTTAGGTGGTGGCTTTCTTCTGAAATCAATGATCGTTTCTATTAAGGGTATAGTTTTTAAATCTATTTAATGTCAATGTCTATTTTTAAGTGATTGATACCTACTAAAAATTGTAGAAGTGTAAAGGAGCAAAAATTATAGCTGTCACTGACTTTGAAAATGCGAAGTAAGAGGAGCACAGAAGTTGAAGATTACTGTATAATTGTTTGCTTTTAATAGGAATACACAACTTTTGCATCGTATTTACTGTGATTTTTTTTTTTCCTTCAATTTTTGTGACTTGTATGCAAGTGTAGTTTGGGAATGGAAGGTTTAACCAAGATACAGCATCAACTACTTTAGAAGAATGAAATCCACAGTACGTTATTTGGGGAGGTTTGTCCATAACTGGAGAGTTATCTGTGTTGTCTATAAGTTCTGCTGTCCTTCACACGCTGGAGAAAAAGGGAAGATAATGACCGAAGATACACATGTGAACACTTTCTCAGGATAGAAGCTCCAGCATTTGGCAGTGCATGCCCTACTTAGCAATGTCTCACTCTGTATGTGATAAGATTGGTTTGGGCTCTTCATGACTCACTACTCACTTTCTCAAAGCTTCAGATGTTTATATTATACCAAGAAGGAGGAGAAGTCCTACATAATTAGTTCTGTTTACTTGATTAATAATTTTACTCATATACTAAATGAAAAGTCCTGTTTACTTTGATTAACATCTTTACTTGTATAGTAAGTGAAAGTATTCTCCTTTAGGTGACATAGCTAGAGCAAAATAAGTCCTTTTTCATGTCAAATTTGTTTAACTTCTATTAAAAAGTATGTTCTTTTTCCAGCAATTACTCCATCTCTTAATTTTTTTCAGTTCCTAGTAAGAAAGTACTGCATAATACTGGAGTCTATACACTGACTAACGTAACTTACTTTGCTACAAATAGTAAGTTGCAATTTCTTACCTGGGCTCAACTATTTAGCAAGAGTTGTGCCAAAGTTTATAAGGAAGTTCAGGGCTGGAATGCAAAGCAGGAAGGTGGGGGATGAACTGGATTTCTAATGCTGATATTTAGTTGGAAGATTAACTTTTTTTAACCCAATATTCTGTGTAGTACCTGGCAGTTGTTGTTAAAGTGACAGATTTTTGGCAACTACCTGATGTTTCTGAGGCTAGAACATGAGATAATAACCTAGAAGAAAGGATTCTTTTAGAAGCAGGATCTTGTAACAAACTCAAAATAAACAAACTGTTTGCTTCAGTAAAACTAGTTTAGATTCCAAAATCAGGCTCTCAGTTACTATGTAGTAAATGAGAAAATATTAGTGAAAATATTCTTTTTTTTTTTTATTGTGCTTGAGTTGATATATTGTTGAGTGGAGTCCAATCCTTCCAGCAAAGGTGTTTTCCTAGTATACTTTTGGGTGCAAGTCGTATTTTCCCAGAGTAACTCATCTAGCTTGTAATAATAAATGGCTTCACAAAATTTACAGAGCTACCTTTAAATACAGAAAAATTAAACCTTGGCATTAGCCGCACAGCTTTCAGGGTTGCAAAGAGAATACAAATATGTGCTGTAATTCTCACACGGTTTGGCCCAGTTGAACAATATATGCACGTTAGGTTACATGGACCTTTATAATTTTAGATTTGCTTATAAAGTAGTAAATGAATGCATCACCCAAAATGTATTGAGCACTGTAATTGTGCTGTGGTTAGTTCACATTAAATTTCAATTAGACAAGAATGTGGCAGGACCATTTAATTAGCCAATAAATATCTGTCGCTGGAAGTTGACAACCTGGAAAGTAGTCTGCTTTGGCGGTTGTTATCCAGCACAAGTTCTGTCAGGCACTGTGTGTCGTTAGAGGTTGTGCAAGACCTCACCTTAAACTGGAACACTGAAGAGTAAATGATTTTAATTCCCATTCTGCTGTTAACAATATGTTGACAAGAAGGGTGGAATTTTTTAATAAGAAAAAAGAAAATTATAAAAGTCTTAAGTAACAAGCAGTCTGTGTTGTCTATCTCATATTATGTAACATATTAAACTGTCTTTTTCCCCTACATATGATGTGTGATATGCTTAAGACTTAATCACCCGAAGTTGTTAAGTAGAAATAATTAAAAGTGTGTAATGATGTGTTTCTTAGAAATAATTGGTGTGATTAAAAATCCAGCTTTAATAACACAAGGGCATCAAAAAGTTTTTCATGCATTTTCCTTATATTTGTTTGTTTAAAAAATGAAAAATACTGTTTTTTATAACTGTATTGCATTAATTTAGATAATTATATTTTCCTTCTGAAAAAATACTGGTGCCCGCCTGTTTTCCATTCTGCATGTACATAATTACAGTCATATGAAATAAAGTTAGAAGCACACGACCTCTTCAGAAATAAGGATTTTAATAATAGATCTTGATTTTTAAATCTGTGCTTTCTTAATTCATGAGTAGTGGGAACTCCCCTAGGTAAAATTTTTAAAAATAAACATTGACTGTAACTGTCTTTTCCTTTTTTGTTTATATTTTTTTAAGAGCTACCCTAGTATCTGTTTAAAGATATATGCTATAACAGTCATATTTAACGTTGAAATATATTGTCATTTTGCTTTGCAGTTTTTCGATAAGTTATAGCTGTGGTTTCATTTTTGGGGGTTTTCACATGAATGGAGATGCCTTCGCCTCACAGGCTTTGCATGCAATGCATTGTACCTTTTGTAAATGCACTTTCAAAGTGCAGATCTCTAGTGGAGATTTTTTGCCTGTGTTGCCGTATTCTTGTTAGGTAAGTAGTCTCGTGACTTCAGGAAGGGGTCCATACGTGCTGGAAGGCACCTTGGGGAGGTGCTGGTAGTATTCAGGAGAAGCACAACTGCTCTGGGAGTGAGGTGCACTCAGCTTTTACAAGTGAGGAGCTACCGGAGAGAGTCCAGCGGAGGGCTACGAGGATGATGAGGGGACTGGAGCATCTCTCCTACGAGGAAAGGCTGAGGGAGCTGGGCTTGTTCAGCCTGAAGAAGAGAAGGCTGAGAGGGGACCTTATAAATGCTTATAAATATCATAAGGATGAGTGTCAGGAGGATGGGACCAGACTCTTTTCATTGGTGCCCAGTGACAGGACAAGGGGCAACGGGCACAAACTGAAGCAGAGGAAGTTCCGTCTGAACATGAGGAAGAACTTCACTCTGAAGGTGATGGAGCCCTGGAACAGACTGCCCAGGGAGGTTGTGGAGTCTCCTTCTCTGGAGATATTCAAGACCCGCGTGGACAAGGTCCTGTGCAGCCTGCTGTAGGTGACCCTGCTTCGGCCGGGGGGGTTGGTCTAGATGACCCACAGAGGTACCTTCCAACCCCTACCATTCTGTGGTTCTGTGTAATATTCACCTGGTTAGAGCTGTCTAAAGCCAAGGGCATCAGTCCTCAGCGTCATCAATGACTGAACCTACAATATGCTGCTGACTGTGTGTCAAGTCCAGGTGTTCTGGAAGAGGCCATTGCCATGGCCATAGCTATATGGAACTGGCTATCCATTTACTCTTCTCACCAGTAATTGTGGCTGTTACTGGCCCTGGAACGGAAGGAAAGAAGGTAGCAGAGGAGGAAGAGGCAAGGCTGAAATTGCTCGAAGCTCTCCATTATTTATGGAGTTGCTCTGACTATTAAGATTTTGAATTTGGGAATCATATGCATCTTTCACTGGTGTGATCTTTTTTTTTCCCCTGGTAGATAAGGACATGGCAGGAGCTTCATTCTCCTCATTGTTCTCCTCATCAGAACCCCCTATGTAGAAGCTGGGGAATAAAAGAGGCCAAGAGGAAATGGCTGTTTTCCTCCCCTGAGAGGATACTATTAAGGAGGCAGTAGCATCAAGTGGGATAAAACAACAATATGTTTAGAAAGGGAGTGTCAGAGGACTAAGAAGAGGTTAGTGAATGGGGATGTATTGGAAAGAAACTACTAAATACAGAATTTAGCATTGCAGAGTGGAAAGTCATTGATGTTCTAGATGAAAGCAGAACTTAGAGCTCATGAAGAATAAGGAGAAGCAGTTAGATAATTAGAAATAAAAAACTGAGAACTAAACTAGTATCAATTAAGTGCTTCTCGTGGAAGCTACATACAGAAGATTCATTTCTTTTACAACTCTGAAGAAAATAAGACAAATATCATGCACCAGAAATCGCAGAAAGAAACACATCAGTTATCAGTTGTACATGGAGAAAATCCTTTCCTGCATTTATTCTTGCAGCTGAAAACCTGAGTTAGTTAAGGAGACTGCTTCAAGACTTTTCTGGATTTCTGTTGCTGCAGTAAAATCTGGTTCTTGCCACTAGTGAAACTGGCAGGCCAGCTTCCTCCTAGAAGAAACATTATCCCACAAATGAACATGGGATTAACCCCCTGAGAAGTAAGACCAAGATATTTCTTTGGCCTTCCCTGCCCTTTGCTGAGTATGAATTAGAAGATCTGACAAAAGGAAAGGTATTCTCCTGGTAACAATCACTTCCACTCAAGTTACAGAAAACTCAGAAGAGCAGTACACCTACTTTCCTAGCAGTAAGCTCTTTTAAAAAGACACATGCAATTTTCCCCACAATACTGACAATTCTATTTGAATTACTTAATATCCTGCCCATATTTTTCCACATCCTTGTTCTTCTACCAGTGAGAGACAGTTCTAAGTTTAAAGTTTAAATATTCCCTTGCCATATATAAAACCACGTCTGTCTGACTTGTTTTACTTGATGCCTAAATGTCAGCTGAAGCTATTTATAAGGGATCCAAATATAAGTGTTATCCTGTTCATATTATAGAAGACTTTCCTTGTCCAGTAACCAGCATCTTTGGCAAGGACGAAGAAATGCTAAATCAAATCTGGCTAGTTTTTTATTATCTCAGATTCTTTATGTTCCAAGAGATTTGTATGGCTGCTACACTGAAGCCTCTACATCATTTTTCCTAAATCACCATTACCGTATCCAAATTTAGCATGCTGTGGTGTAGAATTTATCTGTAACGTGAACTAACTCAAAACTGTAGTTCTCTCCATTTTAACAACATTTACTATTCCATTGGATTTACATAGATTTGTTATTGTGTGTGTTGCAAAGTACCAGTGTTTCTGGAGATGAAAAAGATGTTGGGTTCTCGGTGTGTTTCGCGACCCACTTTCTCCTGTTTATTTCTGTTGCCCAGTGGGTTTGTTGTTCTTTTTTTTTTTTTTTTTTCCCCAGCTGGCAGCATTGACAGTAGTTCTTTATTTCCCATCCTTTCCATAGAGTTTGAGAATGTTATGTCTAGGGTATTCTGTAATTGTTTAACCCAATAAAGTGATGCTTGAATATATTGCTAATCAATAGACTCTCATCACTTATGGGTTAATCCGGTTTGGTGCTAGATCTTCCCTTCCTACGAAAAACCCACCAGAGGAGGTAGTGCAGCAGAGAAACAAGAGCTGACAAGGAAGTGCATGAACCTGACCTTCAAATATTTCAAAGTAGCTGCTCCCTTGGATGGGAATGGTTTGGAGGGGTGCTGGGCAGAAAAGGAGCTGAGCCTCTCAGGCTCACAGATATTTTGAATCTCTGATGCAGAAGAGATTTTGTCCTACTTTGAATCAATCTTGCTTCACTTCTTTCTGATTAGAGAGTTCCATCAGGTCATGGGCTGTTAGCAGACTCTCTTTGTGCACATTAACACCTGCCAATGAGCCAACTTGCGGTACTGATGCTGAGCCGGCATTTATTCCTGCTAAGGTCTTGACTGCTGCTGTTGCCACCTCACTAAGGAACACTCCCAAGAGTACTTAAGTCTTCTCTACCACCTTTTTGTGCCCTTGTCTCTGCTAACAAAATCCTACAAATCTGCAGAACTGAAAGCTCAGTGAAGGAAGTGGAACTCACACTACTATGGAAAAGGCATGTCTTCTTCCGCCTTTTTT